>NC_054537.1:4592287-4657287 GCF_017654505.1 Polyodon spathula | reverse complement strand
GTACTGCTTTTCAGCTGAGAACTGAAATATTTAGCATGTACTGCTTTTCAGCTAAGCATTGAAATATTCTTAAATATTTAGGAGCATTTCTTGGATAATAACAACAACACTAGAATAAAAAATACTATGTTTAATTATAAAATATCTTGAAAAACCTATTTTTATACCATGAAATGCTGTGAAATAAGACGTTTTTGCTGTGAAATGACAAAGGGAATTCCTATGCCATTGACTTTCATTTGGGATTCCAAGTCATGTTATCCTGAAGAGTTGAAGCGTCACACACCATGTTTTTCAGGTTTAACTACACTGCAGGAATATCACAAGCAAGACTGTCTTATGGCCTTTGTTTTTTTCCCCCTCTGCACTTAATCTTCATAATTGGCCCATAATTAATACCATGGTAACAGGACATGTTGAAAAACCAAATGCATTCTAATGACTAAGCTCACAGAAACGCTTATTATTCCTCTGCCTGGCTACGGAGACAGATAAATGATAGTGTTAAAGGCACATTTTCCATTTCCATCACTTGGTCCTTCTTTTTGTGAAGCTCCAGAAAATAAGCATTATTGTTTGCTCTGCTGTGTCTGTCTATCTCAGGTGTTTTCATGCCACAAAACTCTTATTTGAACAGATGTCTCCATGAAAACGAAAACAGTCGCATCTGCCAGTCATACTGTTAATTCATGCCATAAAGATAAAGCCGTCTTTGCTTCTTAATGGCGTTAAATGCCCCCTGTAATACAGTTTCATGGAAAACAGTGATCCCTCCTTTAATGTCATATTTGCATACAAACAAACTGACCTTACCAGGTGAACAAGTGAATAATCATCGTTATGAAATCCATCCTTTAGGCTCAGCCCGATATCTAATTGCAAGATGTAGCACAGCATCAACAGGCCCCTGAAATGTTAATGTTTTCTTAAGGTACATTTTTGCATTCATCAATTTTTGTAACCTTTACATGTTGGAATAATAATAAAGACGAGGTGTCTGGGTTTCTCTTTCTAAGGAAGGAACTAATATTGCCACAATTATTACTACTTTTACTGTATTTTGATATGATAATTTCCTGTCTGGGTATGCATGGGTATTCAATGGCTTGTGTCAATTAATTGAGACTTCATAGAGGTCCATTATACTGTACGGTACCTCCCACCATGGGATCTCTTGAGTTCTGGGATAACCCACGTTGGCAATTAAATATTTAGCAGCGACACTAAAAGTACAGTAATCTGCCGCATATCCGCCTGTCCCATATCCTCCCTAACCATTGATCCGCCATTATGATCAACCTCTTCAGCACCGTTGAACAGAGCAAATTAGTTCAGATACTGTAGATCCTACCAAATTTTTCTTACACTGTGTTGTATGTTCTGCTGCCATTGCTGGCAGTGTCACATGAGCTGTTCAGTGTATTGATATGTAAATAAATCCTGTTCACCTGCGGGGGGCGTATCAACTTTAACCTCCATCTCGAACTCCTGTCTGTCACTCAGCAGTGAATGCACGCACCCACACGGCAGACGGCTACCCTGTCACAAGCATTATACCCTGTATCTTTCAAAACAAAGGATGTAGGGGAGCTCCCTAATAAAAGCTGAATCTCAAAACAATAATTGTGTGAATATAGTCATTGCTACAGCTGTGTATAATGGTATTTAAAACAGGATTCATTCATCCGACTTTTTAGATATCCACCCTTACTCTGGTCCCACCACAGTCGGATATGCAATGGATTACTGTATTGGAATATTTTATTCTTCAAATAAAAAAAAGAGCCGTAAAGAATGTTTACTAGAAACAGTATGGGGGGAAATCCTACTTAAGTTTACATCTTGAGCAGTCTTTTCTGCCTCAGTCTTCACACATTAATTTCTTTATTGTTTCCTGTCTAAAGCAAACAGCGAGAGGACTGGGAGCAATCAATCTTCATCCGGCACAAGGAAGCAGGCTACAGACTGAGAGAGAACATCCTGTTCCACATGTACATCAGCACCTCACCCTGTGGAGATGCACGCCTCAACTCTCCCTATGAGATTACATCCCACTGTAAGACGCATTCCTTCCCTTGTTTTTACATACTGTGCCTTGCACTGTGTTTACAAAGGGGTTTGTTTCAGCATTACAGAAAGTGATGAGCAGGGATAATCTGAGCCGTTACACACACACACGCACACACGCACTCAGCCTTGTATATATGTCATATCATACAGTACATAATCTTGTGCAAATGTATTAGATAGTAAAATCTCACATACATATCATCATTTGACTCGGCTTAAAATAATTGGCAAATGTACACCTTGATTAAATCATTAATTGCATGCGAGGTCTTTAAATGTCCTGTCATTAAACATTACTTGTTTGCATTAGTCGTTATTCTCAAGACATTTCTAAAATGTCTCATACATTTTATCATTTGTGGCTATGTGTTCCTTTTCTCTTATTATTTTAAATTAATTGCATGCGAGGTCTATTAAAGACAAATAAATTAGACAATCACTAATTTGTTTATTTTGACCATTTTCCAAGATTCTAAATTGCAGTGGTTTGATTTTATATACACAAGTCAAAACTGCAGCAGCACAGCAAGTTTTCTAATACATTTGTATGCTGCTGTGCATGTGCGTGTGCGTGTGCGTGTGTATGTGTGTGTGTAGCATAATAACAACCGATAATAAAAAGTGGTTAAAGAAAAGGGCTTGTAACCAGGAACTGTTCCAATCAGAGCTCAGGACTGACTCACTGTGTGACCCTGAGCAAGTCACTGAACATCCTTGTGCTCCGTCTGTCAGGTGAGACGTTGTTGTAAGTAACTGATTACACACCCTAGTCTCTGTAAGTCGTCTTGAATAAAGGAGTCTGCTAAATAAACAAATAATAATAATATAATATATGTTACAGGCAAACCCCGGTGTGCCCACTGCTTCTCTGCCAAATCACTCCTTCTGTTCTTTCATTCCTGTTCTGAGTGACAGGCAGACCTTTAGAACAAGGAACATCAGAACAGAGAATTAACATGAGAAACCCAATTGACACTTGCATATAAACAGTACAGTATTATTAATAGCATAATAACAACCGATAATAAAAAGGAGTTATATTGAACTGTCCAATCAGAGAGGTGGATGCAGTTACTGGGTGGAACGTGCATGATTAGCTGATTCACGTTTGACAATGTTTATGAGAAGCGATCTAAGAGTCTGACAGCATACTCATCCGAGTGACTGAGAGTATAAGTTAAGTATGTAATACATATCTAGATTTTAAAAATAAATTAATCTTATATGTGTCATTAAATGTTTTATATAGTCATGTCGTCAATAAAAATGCATTGTTAAAATAAATATCTGAAACAGGACTTCCTGTGTAGTTTTTATGAATGAGATGACCCCCTACCCACTGTCCCACCAATCACTGCAGCACATCACTCTCACTGACTGCCTGGCAATAACAGGAGCTGCACCACTCCTCTCCAGAGAGTGATCTAACTGAGATGCCATTAACTCCCCTCCCACCCTTCACTATCCCTCACCTAACTAATTCCCCTCCCCCTATTCTAACCCCCATCATGGTCCCATCCTGAACAATACATGCACCTGTTCAATAAACAAACAAACATAAAAGAGTCCCTTCAAGGCATAATCACCATAAATGCTGATTAAAAGAGGTGCATCAGGGAACCCTTTGTTTCCTCCTAGCTGGGTCAGTTTTCAATGTCATCAATCCAAGATGTTTCATCACTGCCAAAAAAAAAAAGTATGCTCAATAATAACTAAGAATACTGAGCTTGATGTGAAAAGGTCTTTGGGGTGAACTTGTAGCCCTCTTTTTACTTAGCGTATTGCTGTATAAACCTGAGATCAGTAGATGTTATAAACTGAAATATAATTTTAACCCTTTCAGTCCTTGCAGGCCTTATTAGTGTTCGTAAGGTACAGACAAGACTTTAAAGTCCCATTTATCAAAATATATGTACAAAATATTTTTTGTCTTGTTCTCATGTATATTGAATAAAGGAGTTCCTTTTTTAATTATACTGTATAACTTCATCTTGCATTCTTCAGTTCAGGACTGAAGGGTTACAACATTGTGAAGACTGGTCTGCATACTAATGTACAATGAATGCAAACAAATATATGAATTATGACTTCAAAACCAAAAATAACAATGTTCTTATCTTAACAAATGTTTGCATGTAATTGTGTTTGTGTGAAGTGCACAGCGGCAAGCACATTGTGAAGAAATTCCACGGTCACCTACGGACGAAGATCGAATCTGGAGAGGGGACCGTTCCTGTGCGAGGTCACAGTGCAGTGCAGACCTGGGACGGGGTGATGCAGGGGGAGCAGCTCGTCACCATGTCCTGCACGGATAAAATTGCCAGGTAGGTTCACAAGCACCTTCCATAGATTGAGCAAAGCAGTGGCTCTGGCAGGGAACTCACTTTAACCATAAATCAAATCACATTAAACATGTAGCACATTTTAGACACTTCCATTACCAGAGCAAATCACCAGTTGAATAGCTAGTATCATATTTGTTTTTCGACTAACAATATGTCCAATGATCGGCATGAAGGGGTTTATATCTTACCTCAATCGATTTCGTCCCTGCTGTGTGCCAGAGTTCGCCTCCTCCTCCACCTGCTTTTTTACTTTGTCTAACAGGGAGGGCAGCTATCCTGTTATCCATGGGGGTGGTGGGGGGTGGGGGGTGCAAGGGATGCAACTGCACCAGGGCCCAGCCTATGAATGCACCCAGCCCAGTCCATTTTTTTTTTTTTTTGTGAGCCCACTTTAATAACTTCGAGGAGTTCCAAAGTTTTACATCCCCTACTTTTTTTTTTGGATTGAGACATAAAAAATACAAAAATAGATTTACATAATTTTGATGTTTTATTTACCATCATGTAATCAAAGAAACTACAGAAACGATATTGCAAAAAGCCGTATTAGTAGTACAGTAAGTATTCCATGTTAGATTTCGAAATGTCACATTTTTTAATTGTTGTCATTTTTTTAAGTATGGAAAACTACAAAGCGGTGTGCATTTCAATATGTTAAAATAGCATTATTCAGCAGGCTTCAATCAACTTTATGAAGCAAAATTATTTAATTAAATAGGGAGATGCAAAACTTTTGGCCAGAGCTTTGCTGCTAATTCACTGTATTTAGGTAAATTACAAATGTACACAATTACTGGCAAAATACAATAAACATAGCTATATATTTGACCCATAATATTAATTTTATAGTTTATTACATATGATATAAATACTGCTTGGCACATTCAGTATTTAAAACAATCACATGCGTTTTGGGATATTAATTTGTTAAGTGTGTTTATAGAATTATATTTTCCATTATGAGTTGTAACGAGTTGTACTGACTGTGGCCTACATTTTGAGATGCTTATAGAAACGTTTTCATACTAACCTTTGCACTTGATAACATTCATTTAAAAATCCAGTTGATGCCTTTGTGTTTTTTGTTTTTTTGGGGTTTTATCGGGGGGGGTCTACTTCACAAACTTGCACCAGGGTCCAGGAAACCCTAGCGCTGGCACTGATCTACAAGCTAATTTATGGGCAGCGGTACCTTGAGAGACGAGGCCAACAGCCTGAGAATGTCATGTATAATATGTATATTGTAGTCGTGATGTCTAGTCTGTTTTAATAAATAACTTATAAGTTTCCTGACTGAACTATGACACTCAATTGAGCTAAACTTAGAAATACTAAAAGAAACTTAATAATTTTAATGGCAAACATTTTACATAAAAATCTTAAATTGAAGACATTGAAGGAGTTTCCATGTATGTTCTAATTTTACTCGAGACATTGTACTTGAGCCAAATGAAAAGTGGCACGATATATTTCAGGCTTTCATGGTCTCAGTTTATTTTACTCGAGACAACCCTCTTTTCACCTGGCGCCATGCAAATGAAGGGGTGAGGAGGAGGTTTGCCAGGGTGTCCTCGACTCACTGCACACCAGCGACCCCTGTAGTCTGGCCCGATGCCTGCGGGCTTCCCTGTAAGCTGCCCAGAGCTGCGTTGTCCTCCGACTCTGTAGCTCTGAGGTGGCTGCATGGTGGGTCTGCAGTGTGAAAAGAAAAAGTCAGCTGTATGGGTCTTGGTTTTAGGGGGTGGATGTAAAATATCTCAGTATTTTTAAATTAACCGAAGGATATTAGGACCTTAAATCCCATTATCTTGGTGAAAAACATTTGCTATAGATCTGTCCAGTGCCAGATGAGTGGCATTTCAGTGCGGAAAGGGCAATATATTGATTTAAGGATTATGTTTATTAAAGACTAGACATGGGGGGTTCAGTTTAAATACTGGAGTATTATAAAGCAATTCAACAATAAAACTGGAGGCCTTTTACTATTTGTTACGTGGGAGGGCATTCTTAACAGCAAAGAAGTTGGCGCTTTATTAATCTCTCAGTGTGCTGCTACTCCGTGGTGCAGGTGGGCTAGGAAAGCAAACCTCTTTTTCGTTGCAGAAGTGAATGTAGCCTTGTTTATATGGAATAATTCAAATGCATCTGAAATATACATTATCAATTCCTTTGACTTCTGCTTACTGAAAAGTAAAGGATGTCATAGCAGTTCATGGAAAACTGATCATGCAGTAGTATAATATTTTAGATTTGGCGGAAGCATATTATATGAGTGAGGTGTCCGTTATAAAACAAAAGTACAGTCTTTCAAAAGCAGAGATCCAAGGAGTGCAGGGACACCATTTTAAATTGTTATTGCCCATTGAAAATTAATTATATAAGATTAAAAATGCTCTTTTTGTTCTGTAGCCCCATGGATGATGAGTACCTTTAACATCCTCCAAAGTAATTGTATCTTTCACTGCTACAATTTGGCCATCACAAGATACTTCCAGGTGCTGTTAATTCAGTTTTGCGTTGTTCTGGTCTGCCATGCCTAGATACTGAATTAACAGAGAAGGCAATCAGAAGTTTTAATTCCTAGCAGGGGCCTGTAATCCATGCTTCAGTCATTGGAGGATTCAAAGGCTGGGATGGTTGGACCAGTGTCGGCCAATCACTGTTGCTGTTCCACTCTACTGGTGTTAATGTGACCTATTTGATTCACTTCACAGGGGCTGGGAATGGCCTGATTACATCTGACCAGGCCACTGCGGGGGTCAGTGTAATTACTTTACACAAAAATAGACCATCCTCCGCTTTCCCACACTCATTTTATATCCCTGTAATTTATACTTCCACAGAAGAGCTCAGGTCACCAGGGTAGCTTACAAGGGCACTGTCAAGAGCAGCAAGTTGAATCTTTATCCAGCTGCCTTGACGTTCTGTAGCTCTGCAGTGAAGAATGATGTGATCAATGCAGTTTGTGGTGTTTTTGGGTTATCACACCAGAGGGTGCGTTGGTAATTTTGCATGCAAAACTGACAGTGCTTTTTGTTTTTGGCAGATGAAGCGGTTTTATGATTATGAAATGCAATAAAAATTTATTTTTCTAAGTAAAATTAAGGGACCGGAGTAGATGTTTAATTAAGGCAATGGCTGTTTTAATTGAAGGCTTGTGTATGAATATTATCCTTTATATTCCATTTGAGTTTTATGGCGATGAACACATTACTTTAATGGTCTGTATTTACAGTGGGAGAGGGAGAGGAAAAGAGAGATAGGGAGAAGTAGAGAGAGACTCCCCCGTAAACTCAGCCAGATGGCTGTCTTTTCTTGCATGAGATTAAAAGATGTTTCTAATTCACAGCGCTGCTTCACAGGCAAATTAATATTGCAGGCTAAATCGGTTGTGTTTTAGGGAGAGAAAAAAAAATTAAACCCAAATCCCTTTTCCATACAAGGGATATTGCAGATTCCTTGAACAGATCGTTCTCCAGGTAGAGCGGGCTGAATGTCAGCATTCAGTAATTATTGGAAAGTGTTCTGTGTGTTAATTGGCTGCTCAAGGAAGCAACAAATATAATGACTCCTTATCAATCATAAAGGAGATGCGAAGGGAAGAGGCAAGCTCAATAATTGCGGTAATGATTTAGAGACATTAATTAACAAAAAAGAACAGTGATGTGAAAATTAGCCTCATAATGTTTCCAAGCTCATCAGGCTGCTGACTGAGGGTTTGGAGTGCAAACCACATCGTTTTGTGTTTTGATTTCAGGAAAAATTTTGTCTAATAGCAAAAATAAATTTTAAAAAATGCTGCAATGTTTGGCTAGTTCTTGTGTTGGCACTAAGATGGTACTAAAGCACGGGGGGGCTCAATATCTGTTCTTATTATGTGGCATGTCCTGCAAATATTAGTAATGTTACTGTAGCGTGCACCAACACCACTGCAGGCATAACCAAAATGAGTTCAGAAAATCATTAGATGGCATTTGAAAGAACCTAATGGTCTCCCAGCCCAATTCAAAATGAAACATCGGGTTTGTTTAAGTCTAAATTCAATGGTTGTTTTTTAATGTGCTTGTATATAATTGGTTGTAGCTGGAGTGTATATAAGCTCTCTTATTTATAACTTCGTAAAGCGCTCTGGGAGGCCATGGCATGAAGGCCGCTATATAAAAAATATATTAGATTTGTATTGTATTATATATTCATATAAATAAATGCGTTTTAAAAATGGCAAATAAAATATTGGAAATTAGCAACATGTTTAAAGGTTAAGAAGGAACATTTTGTTGTGTAAAGAGTCATGAGATTGCTGCACACGAAAAGAAGCTATGGAAATGTGGAGGTTTTGGTCACCTTTATTAACACAGTACACTCAGCAATCATCTCGGTTCTCTTCTTCAGTGAGCACTTCCTCCATCAGAACTCATGAATACCTTCCTCAAGTCCAGAGGGATTCAAACTCTTGAAGCTGGATCTCCCTTTTTCCTTCGGGTTTCGCTTTGCCCCCCAAATAGAGAATCCCCAGCTTAGCTTGTGTTACCTTTACTGCCCAGACCACAGTGCTGCTGCACTTATTTGATTTATAAACTGCAAGGTGACACAGCTAGTGTTTTCTATACTATTTTGCCTGTTCTTCTAGAACTGTAAATATCCTTATTTTAATATTCTTGAATGAATATGAACACATTTCTGAACTTCACGATATATATTTTCAAACAGCCATAAATCCAGTAACACCTTTTTGCAAAAAAATCCATTGAAACAGCAAAAACAATCTAGCCCCCTCAGGCTGTCTCAGCAGTTTGTCAAGGCATGCATCGGGTCACCTTACAGGAGAGCCATGGAAGAGAATGGAAACAGCCACCAGGTTCAATGAATAGAGGTCAAGCGGCTTAGGATTCATGTGGATGCCCTTCAGAAACTATCACAGTTTATAACAAGCTTTTCCTTGTGGAACAGCAGCTGGACCCCAGAGAAGAAGCTAGTGTTGGCACAGCTGGAGCCTCCAGAAAGCACACCTGCTTTCAAGGTCACTACAATGTATAATGATATGCATCAATCTTGGAGTTCATAGGTTAAGTAAGATGGGGAACGGGTTACATTACGGATGCAGGAGACACAAAGGACTCCTCCGTGGCTTAAATAGAAGTGAATCTACACTACAGTAAACATTGATATCATGAAGGTCAGTATCAAGGTTATGAAAACGGGGGAATTTAAGCCTCTAGTCTGTAAAGGTAAAAATGGTTATTTCAATGACACCGCAGTTTTGATCAATAGAATAGATCAAATAGAACACTGTTCTGGAAAGGGGGAATGCAAATAAACATAGCTATGAGTGCCTGACCTTTAATATACTTAAATAAACAGATCTCTGCTGACGCCGTATTGATCCCTTCATGTATTTGTCTTTTAGATGGAATGTTCTTGGTATCCAGGGATCGCTCCTCAGCTACTTTATCGAGCCTATCTACCTGCACAGCTTCATTGTGGGGAGCCTTCATCACACCGGTCACTTCTCAAGGACAGTGAGCCATCGGGTACAGCACATTGGTCAGCTGCCAGTGTCATACAAGCAGAATCAGCCTCTTTTTAGTGGTAAGTTATGAAGCCCATTATCATGAAATGAGATGATGCATATAATCATGCATCTCAGAGCACAGGCACTTTAAGCAAAGCGGTGATTCTGGTAAGGAACTCACTTTAACCTTAGATCAGATCATATAATTATCAAGCATATTTTAGGCGCTTCCAATACTGGAACAAATCATTAGTCAAATAGCTAGTATCTTATTTGTTCTTCGATAAACAGTATGTTCAGTGATCAGCAAGGAAGGGATTTATATCTTACCTCAATCCATTACATCCCTTGCCTCCTCCTCCCCAGTCTTCACTTGCTTTTTGGCTTTGTCGAAAGGAGAGGGCAGCTATCCTGCAGGGCTACCTTGAAAGGCGATGCCAAAGGCCAAAGAATGTAGTTTAAAAATATGTATAAAGCCATGGTGTTGTCTAGTCTAAGCTTTAATAAATAATCTTATCGCATGACTTTCCTGAATGAACTAGAGTATCATGCTTTGTATAAAGTAGCTCCATCATTATGGCTATATTTGTATTAACTTGTAGCAAAAATCATATTTCTGTGCATGTAAGTAAGCGGGGACTACATTTAAAGTTTGAGTGTAAACACATTCAGTTAAATGTCAGAAAACCTGAAAGATATGGAAAGAAAAGGTTTCTCAGTTTGCCTTTATTTTTGGAGTGCAAAGGGATACTAAGACTCCTTGTGAAAATATCAATACACTGCAATACAATTGCTATGAGTGACATTTGATATACAGCATTGGCTGTTCTCAGACATCAGTAGTCTGGTCTCTCCAGCCATTCATTTTGCTGACAACAGTTTTCTGGCAGTTATGCATTGTCATACATGGTCAGTCCATTGGGAAATGAACCATGCCCATGGTTACTAATGAACCGTTCAGCAGGTCAGTGGAAACCCCTGATGTTAAATGGCCTGAGCACAGAGCAGGAAGTTTGTATTGATTTTGTCTTGATCACACAGTATGTGTTTCATATGTAGAACCATGTGCTCCCAGGTGTTACTGTGTGTAACTGTGAATTTGTACATGAATATAATCCTTGCTTGTGGTCTAGCTCCATTGTCTTCTGTTGACCTTACCTGGTTATTTGTCATGCGCTGGCTATCTAATTACTTAGAGCATAAGAATATAAGAAAAGTTTGAGAACAACAAAAGGCTATTTGCTCCTTCAAGGCTTGTCCCTTGTTAGCACACCAATCTCCCCTACTGGGGTTGGGGTTGGGGTTGGGGGGGCCTAATTTAAAAGCACAGAATCTAGTCTTTTTTACAATGTCCCCTGTGTTTTAGATCCTACTACATCACCTGGTAGGCTATTCCGTGCATTTTTAACTGGAAAAAAAGAGCTTCCTATCTTCTGTTCTAAACTTACTTTTACTCCTCTTCCATTCATGCCATCTTTTTCTGCTCTCTGCACTCAATTTGAAGTCGTGTCTTGGGTTAACTGTGTCTGTCCTTGATCTTTTCCTGCTAGGACCCCCTTCTAATGAGACGTATACCTCAAGGGTCCTATCCTGGTTAAATAAATGAATCTGAATCGTCCTCATTCCAATGACAGTATGCAATCTGAGCCTACGCGGTCCGATGATCACATCTATTCTGTACACCAGATGTTTATGGAGCTACTGTTAGTCAAATGCACTGACATTCCTGTTCTTTTAGAACTCTTGGCGACAAAAGGACTGAGTAGCCCTTCCAGTGCTTTTCTTCTCCTTTTAAAGGAACCCATATTGGAGTTCATTCCAACTGATGTGGTGAAGTCCCATGTTTCATCCACAATGACAGTGTATCACACGGCACTGCCCATTGCACCTCTATCAAACAGAATCCACAACGACAGTGTATCACACAGCACTGCCCTCTACACCTCTATCAAACAGAATCCACAATGACAGTGTATCACACAGCACTGCCTGTTACACCTCTATCAAACAGAATCCACAATGATAGTGTATCACACAGCATTGCCTATTACACCGCTATCAAACAGAATCCACAATGACAGTGTATCACACAGCACTGCCTGTTACACCTCTATCAAACAGAATCCACAATGACAGTGTATCACAGAGCACTGCTCTCTACACCTCTATCAAACAGAATCCACAATGACATGTATCACACAGCATTGCCTGTTATACCTCTATCAAACAGAATCCACAATGATAGTGTGTCACACAGCACTGCCTATTACACCTCTATCAAACAGAATCCACAATGACAGTGTATCACACAGCACTGCCTGTTACACCTCTATCAAACAGAATCCACAATGACAGTGTATCACACAGCATTGCCTGTTACACCTCTATCAAACAGAATCCACAATGACAGTGTATCACACAGCACTGCCTGTTACACCTCTATCAAACAGAATCCACAATGACAGTGTATCACACAGCATTGCCTCTACACCTCTATCAAACAGAATCCACAATGACAGTGTATCACACAGCACAGCCTGTTACACCTCTATCAAACAGAATCCACAATGACAGTGTATCACACAGCACTGCCTGTTACACATACACTCAGTTAAAACAATGCAACGCTGAAATGAATTAAGCACATGCTGTTCTCGTCTGCCTAGAGTCGCTCATTGTTTTTGTTAAATGTTTTTTATGTAAATACTGTAAAGTTACTAGTAAGAATTCATCAATGTACATTTTAATTCCCTCGACTCGAAACTATAGTATTTGCATTACCAATAACATATGTGGCAGCGCCCTGCTGTATAGTTTACATCAGTCATAACTTTAAGGACGCAATTCATAAATTCTGCAATCATGCTGATGAAGGCATCCATTGGGAAGTTTGCCTTCTTGTTTTACTAATTTACTTTCAACAAACTCCTTATAAATTACTTTTGTTTTGGCTATACAAAAGAATGACAGACATTGTAGAAATCAATAAAACATTTGCTGTATGGCATTTAAAAATCCAATTACCATAGCCTACACCTCACCTGACTGCAGGCCTGCAGCACCAAGGCAGTCTGTCTCACTGCTCTCTAATTAAAGATCAAATGAGAGAAAGAAAAGCATGTATGATTTATTTACAATCAGGTTTTTATACAAATCTGGAGCCTCCAGCTATACCGTCAGCTCGTATTTCACAAGCCATTCTCCTCAGACAGAATGTTACAGTACTCTCACACCTGCAAGCTAATGTTTCTGCTGTGGGTGGTTTTTTATTGGCATCACATTCAGTACACAACTGTATTGTATGATATTGAAGGTAACAATTACCCCTCTTGTGGAAGTAATATTAAAGAACTGTCCCACAGGCTAATTGTGATGAAAACAAACATAAACTGACTGGAAGGGTCAGCTGCCTATGTAGACTATCTACCAACAATTTGATGTGTTTAAAATGTTCCCATTGCGCACACAGACACACTCCCTCTAATGAATTCCTCACGACCGGTATGTTTAATAGGCATATTATGGAGCTGGCTTTAATTAGTACACCAAGGGACTTTCTAAATAACATACGCTCAATTTAAAAAGCAAACAAATTAAATGCTGATGTACACAATGTACATTGTACTTGTTTTTTCCCCATATATATATATATATATATATATATATATATATATATATATATATATATATATATATATATATATATATATATTGTGAGCGGGTAGGTGCACACGAAGAAAACAGACAGTAGTTTCCAAAATAAAGCAAGTCTTTATTCCAGTGTTCTATGCAGCTGGCTCTTATATTGCAATGTCCAAAAGAAAGCAAACAGTTCAAACAAGGTTTCAAACAAAAAACAAACCACCAAAGCAAAAGTGCTGATGTAAACCAACCGGACCAATAACCCCATCCAGTTGGTGAATAGGTACTGCCACCTGGGTTTTGGGTTTCTCCTAGCCTGCTTGGTTTCTTCTGTAGGAACCCTTCTCCTACCCTTATTCTGCAGTCCAGTCCCTTTGCGAATCTCAGCAGCGGACAGGCCATTCCTCATAGCCCCTGCAGAGAACAGGGAATTGCAGATGCAAAGGACCACCACGTTATCCCATTCCGATCTTATTGTAGATAATCCTCAGAAGTTCTCAGGCAGGCAAACAAAACAAACAACCCACCAGACTAGCGGCACATGCTCATTGGGGACAACAAAGCTACAGACCGGCAGAGGGCGAAAACGACTCTCCACTGACCAGGATGACCACCAACTCATTCGAATGTCACTCAGCAACCGTAGTGACCTACAAAAAGAATGGCAAACGGCAGCTGGGGTGAAGTGCACGGTGAGGACGGTTCGAAACAGGCTCCTAGGGGCAAGGCTGAAGTCGTGCAAAGCTAGAAAAAAGCCCTTCATCAATGAGAAGCAAAGAAGAGCCAGGCTGAGGTTTGCAAAAGACCATAAGGATTGGACCGTAGAAGACTGGAGTAAGGTCATCTTCTCTGATGAGTCCAATTTTCAGCTTTGCCCAACACCTGGTCATCTAATGGTTAGACAGAGACCTGGAGAGGCCTGCAAGCCACAGTGTCTCGCACCCACTGTGAAATGTGGTGGAGGATCGGTGATGATCTGGGGTTGCTTCAGCAAGGCTGGAATCGGGCAGATTTGTCTTTGTGAAGGACGCATGAATCAAGCCAAGTACAAGGTTGTCCTGGAAGAAAACTTGCTTCCTTCTGCTCTGACAATGTTCCCCAACTCTGAGGATTGGTTTTTCCAACAGGACAATGCTCCATGCCACACAGCCAGGTTAATCAAGGTGTGGATGGAGGACCACCAGATCAAGACCCTGTCATGGCCAGCCCAATCTCCAGACCTGAACCCCATTGAAAACCTTTGGAATGTGATCAAGAGGAAGATGGATGGTCACAAGCCATCAAACAAAGCCAAGCTGCTTGAATTTTTGCGCCAGGAGTGGCATAAAGTCACCCAACATCAATGTGAAAGACTGGCGGACAGCATGCCAAGACGCATGAAAGCTGTGATTGAAAATCAGGGTTATTCCACCAAATATTGATTTCTGAACTCTTCCTAAGTTAAAACATTAGTATTGTGTTGTTTAAAAATGAATATGAACTTATTTTCTTTGCATTATTCAAGGTCTGACAACACTGCATCTTTTTTGTTATTTTGACCAGTTGTCATTTTCTGCAAATAAATGCTCTAAATGACAATATTTTTATTTTGAATTTGGGAGAAATGTTGTCAGTAGTTTATAGAATAAAACGTTCATTTTACCCAGACACATACCTATAAATAGTAAAACCAGAGAAACTGATAATTTTGCAGTGGTCTCTTAATTTTTTCCAGAGCTATATATATATATATATATATATATATATATATATATATATATTTTTTTTTTTTTTCAATTCGTTTACCAAGGAAACTATTATCTGTAGTCTTGAGATGACACAAGACATGTTTACAATGTAAAGGAAGTGGCTACTTTGGTAAATATTAGGAAACTATGAGGAAGTGTTATGCAAAGGAACACAACTATGTGATGTGCCAAGTCAGTTAGATGCCAGAATGGTGGTACAATGGCTTGAAGAAATATATTATCGGGGCATAAAAGCCCCTAACTAGTCAAAGCAACTGTATCCCAACTTGTAAAGTCAAAGAGCACTGTGTCACGTGTGGTAGGAGGTGTACGTGTGGTAGGAGGTGTACGTGTGGTAGGTGTACGTGTGGTAGGAGGTGTACATGTGGTAGGAGGTATACTTGTGGTAGGAGGTATATGTGTGGTAGGAGGTGTACATGTGGTAGGAGGTAACAGGTGGTTATTTTTGTGTCTTTTTTTTTCTAATAGTATTGTCCATGTCCATGTTTGCATCAGCCTGTATTTACTTGTTACTTACTGTTACTTGCTATTAAGCAGCTGATGGTTTGTAACAGTCTTGTCCATGTGATTCTTTTTAGGATTAAGCAGCACTGAGAGCCGGCAGCCAGGAAAGTCCCCTTGCTTCAGTGTGAACTGGACTGCAGGGGACACTGGACTGGAGGTCATCAACACCACGACAGGCAAGAAGAAGGACTCGGGCAGCTCATCCCGGCTCTGCAAGCTCACACTCTTCACTCGCTGGGCAAAGCTTTATGACAAGGTAGGCTTCGGGGCTCAAGGGAATATTTTCAGCCCTGAGATGACTGTACAGGTGAGACATATGTAAGGAAGTGGAAGCAATCATTTTTCATTTTACTTTTAAGTAGTCCATGTTAATAATTATACTTGACAACAGTGAGTAAAGTCAATCAAATGTAATTATTAAGCTTACATTATTGAACTATTAACATGCAAGGATTATTAGTAATATAGAAATGTACAATTGTTGCAATTGTACTTCCAGGCGCGATATAATGGTCAACTAGTTTTAGAAACAGTTACACAACAGGTGCACAATATCTACCTGAACTGGATGCCATTCTTTCAGGACAAGAGTGGAGGATATTAGAAGCTTAATTGGTCCAATTGATCAATTCATTATACAGTTTTGACAAAAACCAGGAGGTCACCGGCCCTCCATGACCAGAATTGGGCACCCCTGCTTTAGAGGATAAAAAAAAAAAAATCAGTGACTTTAAATAATGGAAATGCAATATTTTTATTTACATATTTAGAAGTTATTTGTACAGATTTAAGGAAATCGCGAATAATCTATATCATAACCAAGCCACGCTGTTTCCTATCCCCAATCCCCTTACTGTCCCCACCCCCACCTTTTGTTGAAATAAAGAAAATCCACAAAAGCACAGAGAATGTTAAATTGCTTGAGAAATTTAAATGGGAAGATTACACAGCTGTTGAAGTTTCCAGTTTGTGCAGGCTCATTCGTTTTGTTTTGCTCCTTTTTTTGCCCGCAGTTGAGCATGCAAGTGCCGAGCCATGGGGAAATGCCAGTGATGTATTGCAAGGCCAAGCTGGCTGCTGGAACATACCAAACTGTGAAGCAGCAGTTGTTTAAATCGCTGCAGGAAGCCGGACTGGGCACCTGGATAAAGAAGCCGCCGGAGCAGGGGCACTTTCTACTGCCTGTAGAAACGGCACATGTCAGCACCCCCCTGTGAAAGCTTACTGGAGTGCTCTGTTAAACTCAGGCTCTCCGGCCAACTCTCCCCTCTGTAGGAGAGCAGGCCTCACAAAGAAGACACAGGGAAAAAACAAAACATGGTAACACTTTACATTAACCCATTAAGCACCACTGTCCTTATCTGAGGACAGGCTACTTTGTAATTTTTTAAGCATTTTTAACTGGCATCTTCTTATTGTTTTAATTTTCTGTTTCTTTTATTTAGCTATATTGTTATGTAACTTATTCTAATTGTGTTAACTGCAAAAGTTCAAATGTATAGTCCAAATTGCAATGTATCAAACTACATTAATACAGCTGTGTTCTAATTGTTTTTTAATAAAAAAGGATTTGGTACTTAATGGGTTCTCTGACTCTAATTACTGTGTATTACAATGGTATTATGCATAGTACAGTGTACTTAATGTGTATATCTTTGTGCATCATATAAGCCTAACCCTATATCTTTTTTTTTTTTTTTTTTTTTTCCCCATTTGGAATATCCAGTTATGTTTTTTTCTCCTCACCGCAGCGAGTCACCGCACAACACAGACATTCTGAGGGTGTGTGAGCGTCCTCCAATCGCACAAGCGTCCTCCAATCTCACAAGCCTAAAGCCAGAATTGCTTTTACACCGAGCAATCCAGAGCAGAGGTGGGTGGGGGCTACCGATCCAGGAGAACAGAGATCAGCCCTGCTTTTTATCCACTCTGAATGTGCTCGGTGTCTGGCCAGTAGGGTTCGCTGTTGCACGATGAGGAGAAGCAATCCCTGTTGTTTTCCCATCCCCCTCCCCGAGAGCGTCAGAGCCAATGTGATGCCCCCTTCGAAGTCCCCAGCAAAGTTCGGCCTCTTTGCACAGCCCAGACGTGAACTGGTGACCTCCAAGCTGTGTAACTCATCCTGCACTCCCAGTGGCAGCGCTTTTAACTGGATGAGCCACTCAGGGATCCCCTAACCCTATATCTAACCCTAACCCTGACCCTAACACTAACCCTAACTCCAAACATAACCCTAACCCTTTTCTGATTGTATGTACCAATTGTATACTTACATATATTGTGCACAAAGATTTACACAAAGTACATTATAAATATGCATGATCAGATTGTAATTATGTGTAAGTACACATAGATTTACTAAGTACTATGTACATACACAGTATTTAGAGACCCTTAATGTAAAGTGTTACCAAAACAATGCACCACAAGCACAGGTTACTGATAATCCACTCCCATTGTCTCACACATATTGTGCGCCGTGCACAAACCACCCACATGTTCACACTTACAAACCCGACTCCAGGCCGCTTCGACAGCAGTGCCCTAACATTTTAAGGTAACTGCTGCAGTTGCATTATTAAGCTGTGAATACATTTCATTTCTCCAACCCAATTTAGCATTTTATCTGCACAAAGTAAGAAATAAATAGTAATCATTCCTCCTTTTACCTTAATTGTAGCCAGAATAGTGTTGTGACACTGATTTGCACCTTTGCTTTTAAGAGTATCTTTAAATAACTAAAACCCATGCCTTTCATTTTACAGCTACAGTATTTCACCTTGTTTAGCCAGTATCTTTGTTGGAGGTCAAAGAACTGAAGGCAAGCTTCCTTAATTGAGGTCTTCATTCAAAAGATAGGGTCTGAAGGCCTCCTACTGACGGGTTTTCACACTACTGGAAATTCTGGAACATGACTGTTATGAAGTCACCATGGAGAAGCCAAGTTCAGCACCTTACAAGAAACAGACATGCCCTGGATGAGCACAAGCTTGTGATTTTAGAAACAATAAAATTAGATCATGTACAGTATAGAAGTCTAAAAGAAAATACATGGATAAATACACTAGCTACCGTGATGCCTGAAGGTTTAAATAGAAATAAATAGTAGATAATTACATCATTAGCTATATAATGAATGATATAATGTCTCAAACACATTAGATTTAAGCAGAAATAAATGTGTGGTTACCATGGCATCAAAGTCTATAAATACCTCCAATGTTTCTTTTCAAACACACTTTCCCTTGACAAAGATATGTTATACATACCAAAACACTGGGAAATTGACTTTGAGCAAAAACATATATAAAACTTTTTTTTTATAATTTTGCAATCTAGCTAAACACAATAAATATAACATCTTGCCACTAGTTGTATAGCCCATGTTTAATTATATTTCTTGCATGTTCTTTTGTAAAGAATGTACAATTCAACTTGCATTGTATATTTTTGGCGCGTGTTCATTTCATTACAAATAATACAAACCCATGGGTTTATTGGGAGCACTTAGCCACCTCACCATAAAACAAAAAACAGGGTAACACAAGTCTGAAAAACCTGGCCTGCTTGTCTGTTGCCTGGGTATTTTTTAAACCATAGCAACACATTTTAAATAGGACTCTTATATTGAACAATGTCGACACCTAGTGGTCAGCCATATGTACTAAAATATTTTGCCCTAAAGAGTTAATGTAAGCTGGACGTCTATCAAGAGTTACTTTTTCTACATGCCAGGTTATCACATTTTATAGGATTCATTTTAAACAAGCAGGGTGGCCTATATTGTTACGCTTAAGGTACTGAATTTGGCCAGGTTGCTAAGGTCTGTCTGCAATACAAAGTGGAAATATTTACTTTAATCTCATATCTGACCGATTCTCTACTAGAACCTTGTTTTTGCATGTTTTTTGTTACAAAAACAAGGTTCAGCTGGGGGGGGGGGGGGGGTTGTTGCACACAAGAAATAGTTACAATTTAACAATAAAGCCCCTTCTGTGTTCTTTTATAAAGGGTTATATAGAAGGGCTCAGTACAAAAGGAGTCTGCTTCTTGGAATCCAATGTAAATTAGCTGTGAATTTATAATTAGGGTTTGCAGGTTTATCATACACTTATTTGAACAGTTTCTATCAGTAAAGAATTTAGTTCAGGGTAAGAAAGCATATTTTTAGTTTCCATGTATTGTTTCAGCAGATTTTTGTTTTTTGTTTTTCATATAGATTTGTTGTAGTTCTTGATATATGATATGATACACTATAGAGATAATGGTTAGTTTAACCCTCTGCATTAATGTATTGTAAAACTTAATATGCATATATATATATATATATATATTATATATATATATATATATAATATATATATATTATATATATATTCTAATACGATGCTAGAAGACATTCGATCTTCTGTAAGCTTCATGAATATATCTTGTGTTTTTTCTGTCATTTTTCATTGTAATTGTTCACCTTTCAACAATGAGAAAACTGAATAATGAATAATGAGAGAAATGAATATGAGGCATGATTGAATGGCAATATTGTAATAACGGATGTACATTTGTAATATTTGTAATAAAAAAAAAAAGAATTGTGAATTGAAAAATATAAGTTTGCTGTATATAAAAATATAAATTGCACTTCAGTGATACCTTATAAGTGAATGTTTCTGTTTAAGTGAATAAAAAAAGACAATATTACAACTGATTTAGTCAACTTTCTGTCACAGAAGCTGCTGATATACTGCATCTTCCTGTCGAACAGTAACCAAATTACCTACACTGGTCTGGACATTTTATTCAGACCTGTATCAGTTTGCTTTGATCACAGCCTTGCCACGTTGTAGCATAGCCTCAGCAAGGTTCAGTGTAGAGGGGTAGGGACAGGATCCTATGACATATCTCAATAAGGTTCAGTGCAGAGGGGTAGGGACAGGATCCTGATGACAGATCTCAACAAGGTTCAGTGTAGAGGGGTAGGGACAGGATCCTATGACATATCTCAACAAGGTTCAGTGCAGAGGGGTAGGGACATGATCCTGTGACAGATCTCAACAAGGTTCAGTGTAGAGGGGTAGGGACAGGATCCTGATGACAGATGTCAACAAGGTTCTGTGCAGAGGGGTAGGGACAGGATCCTGATGACAGATGTCAACAAGGTTCAGTGCAGAGGGGTAGGGACAGGATCCTATGACATATCTCAACAAGGTTCAGTGTAGAGGGGTAGGGACATGATCCTGTGACAGATCTCAACAAGGTTCAGTGTAGAGGGGTAGGGACAGGATCCTATGACATATCTCAACAAGGTTCAGTGTAGAGGGGTAGGGACAGGATCCTGTGACATATCTCAACAAGGTTCAGTGCAGAGGGGTAGGGACAGGATCCTGATGATAGATCTCAACAAGGTTCAGCCTCAGGTCCAGTGCAGTGCAGAGGGGTAAGCACAGGATCGTGATGACAGATCTCAACAAGGTTCAGAGCAGAGGGGTAGGGACAGGATCCTGATGACAGATGTCAACAAGGTTCTGTGCAGAGGGGTAGGGACAGGATCCTGATGACAGATGTCAACAAGGTTCAGTGCAGAGGGGTAGGGACAGGATCCTGATGACAGATGTCAACAAGGTTCAGTGTAGAGGGGTAGGGACAGGATCCTATGACATATCTCAACAAGGTTCAGTGTAGAGGGGTAGGGACAGGATCCTGTGACATATCTCAACAAGGTTCAGTGCAGAGGGGTAGGGACAGGATCCTGATGATAGATCTCAACAAGGTTCAGCCTCAGGTCCAGTGCAGTGCAGAGGGGTAAGCACAGGATCGTGATGACAGATCTCAACAAGGTTCAGAGCAGAGGGGTAGGGACAGGATCCTGATGACAGATGTCAACAAGGTTCTGTGCAGAGGGGTAGGGACAGGATCCTGATGACAGATGTCAACAAGGTTCAGTGCAGAGGGGTAGGGACAGGATCCTGATGACAGATGTCAACAAGGTTCAGTGCAGAGGGGTAGGGACAGGATCCTGATGACAGATGTCAACAAGGTTCAGTGCAGAGGGGTAAGCACAGGATCATGATGACAGATGTCAACAAGGTTCAGTGCAGAGGGGTAAGCACAGGATCCTGATGACAGATGTCAACAAGGTTCAGTGCAGAGGGGTAAGCACAGGATCCTGATGACAGACGCGTTATTCAAGTTCATCCGCAATGCTCAATTTGATTGTAGTGGCCAAGATTCCTGAAGCATCTCTGTCATGCTATTAAAACCATTTAGTGGATGGATGCATTATCGTCTTGAAAGCAGCTATCTGCAGCAGGAGTAGCAGTGCAGCATTGTTGAGTGTGCTTGTGTGACGGACAGTGTTGTGTGATACACTGCGGTTGCGGGTTCTGTGAGATGAGATGAGGTTAAAAGATT
Source organism: Polyodon spathula (assembly GCF_017654505.1). Lineage (NCBI taxonomy): Eukaryota > Metazoa > Chordata > Actinopteri > Acipenseriformes > Polyodontidae > Polyodon > Polyodon spathula. Next base: position 4,635,058 of record NC_054537.1, on the reverse strand, counting down.
TAAAACAACAAAAGAAGACAAGCCCGGTTCACACCCAGCCTCCACCCTGTTACACTTGATCTGCAATCCAGTATTCGTTCAGCCTTCCAGTGTAATCAAGGGACACACGATATACAGGGGGATCCTCATGTTACAACCGCAGTGACGCACAGCTCCGTTGGCCAGTATGCATGTGCCTACAGGGAAAAAGATATAATCTTAGTGTGTAATATGGAAATAGAAACATAATTGCCAGTCTTGCCCTATAGTAAGATTTTATTTATTTTTGTACTGTTTCGGGTTACATTTTTAATTACAGGGTTCCTTGTACACTTAAAAAATGAAATGCTTTTTACTATATTTTTACCCAATAGTATCCTGATCATTATTTAAGAAAGTATCCTGGGTTTTTAATGAATAGCTATGCAGTATTGATGATGAAGAGTGAACATGAGGACACCATCATAATAAAATCCTCTAGTGTAAGCAGAAAGCTGCATCTGCCAGCAATGGTCTCAACAGTCGAGTTGAGAAATCTAGGAAGATGAAAATAGCTACCAAACCGTATTTCAAATGTGCTCTTATTAATTGTCTCTTTCAGTTATGCCCTATAATTATAGTGAGGAAGTGTTCAAATCTCATCAGAAGAGAAAAAAAGAAAATGAAATCCATTCCAGCGCATAAATACGTGTAATTAAATTTGATCAGGAACTGATAAAGCACATACGAAGAGCAGGAGAAAAAATGACATTATCTCACACAACTGTCTGGCATTGACTTTAAAGGGTTCCTTTAACTGTGCTGTAAAATGAAGATTTGCAACATGTGACAGATGTTACAGATGAAGGAGGCTGCAGTATATTAGAAACTAGATTTATCCCCCCCCCCCCCCCAAAGGTAATCCATTTGGAAGTTGTTATCTTCCAGCTCCTGTTGCTGGTGTCAACCAGAGCCCAGAGAATTAACTAAACCGTAAGAAAGCATCATTTTCAGCCTGGCAGCCTCAGCCCGTTTCATTTGTAGGCAGTTTCACAGAGAGTAGGCTGGGTATATGGATGCTGAACAGTTTCCTTTGGTATACAACAATTCACATTTCTGTAGCAACTTTCATCAGAAGGATCCCAAAGCACTTTACACAGAAGAAACAAAAATGAACAATTAAACCATTAGATTAAAAACAGTATGATACAGAAATAATAGTTATATTAGAAAAACTAAGATAAAAAGGTAGTTTGTAGAAATAGAACAATTAAAAGGGTCTAAAACAAAAAGTATATACAATTGGAATTTAAAAAAAGGACAAAATAGGAAAACTTTAGGTTATTATCATCACCCTGGTTCACTGAAATAGAAATGTAACCTTTACCGTACAGGACCTCTTAAAGACCCAAAACCTGAATAAGATATATCAAAGCTGCTTGACGAGCATGTAACGCAGTCATGACCCGCCCCTGAGGACATAAAAACACTGCGGTCACAGACCTCAGAGTCATTTTTCCTTCAAGCCTGCTGCAATCACAGACGCAGCGACCTTGAAGGTTAATGGTTACATTTCTATTTCGGGGAACCATGGTTATGATAATAACCTAATGTTCCCTTTCAAGTACGAAATGTAACCATTACCTCATGGGTAAGTGTGCCAAAGCCATCGCAAGGGCAATATTGCAGAACGACTGGAATGCTACAAGGCTAAGCAGAGAGGCTGCCTCGGGCACTATCATATGAAACAAGCACTTCTCTGAAACAGCTCTCCTGTCAGGTCAGTTATCGAAAGGAACAATGGTGTTGAGCTCTGTGACCTCAGTATTTTTATGTCCTCGGGGGCGGGCCATGACTGCGTCACATGCTTGTCAAGCAGCTTTGATATATCTTACCTTATCTTAAGTTTCGAGTCTTTAAGAGGTAAATACCCAATCGCTAATGGTTACATTTCCTACTTAAAAGAGAACCAAGATTTTAAAAAAAGCTATTTTGTAAAGCATAGTTTGCCCTTTGTTTCGCCAGTACTTTTAACCCTGCTTTGCTCAAATATTTGTACAGTAGATGCCACTTATTAACAACCTCTCGGTTAAGAAATAAGAAATAAGAAATTGTCCAACGTTGTCTGCTTTTTACAATGTACCACCTCCCGCTGTAAATCTATCTCAATTTTGCCTCAGTTTGCCAGAAATATGGAGTTGCGAAGTCAGTGTGTTATAAAAGATGCATGAAGTATGTGCATAAATCATCCAAGAGCGCTCTGACCACTGGTAACTAGTAATAAAGTTGTCAATAAGCGATGTGTAGTTGCTAATATCAGAATTCCATTAACATAAAAGTCTATGGGACGGGATTGGTTCCTGGGAAAATGTTGTTATAACTAAAAATTGTCTTTATCAGGGTTGCTAATAACCGGCATCTACTGTATATTGTCAATTATAAGGAAGCCATCATTCTGCCCTTCAATATATCAAAGCCACCACGAGAGGTAGGTCTGAGACCCACATTATTGCTGTTTCATGGTGCTATTCCATCATAAACAGGGGAAACACAAGTACTGTATTTTTGTATTGAATCCTTCCATAAATCTTTAGCATTTACTCTATGCTAAACTATGAATTTCACATGAATATGATATAATAATAAAACTAACCTGAACCAGTACAGTACTACTATGCAGTCATGTAGCACAGCTTATTTGAGCTCTCAGCCCAGAACCTGCAGATAGCTCCGATATACAGGCAACATAATGATCCAACATAAAGGGGTTTCTTTTGTTTCCATTGTGTTTCAGTATATATGTTATAAATACTGTCATTGTCAATGTCTTCAAGTAAATAATAATAATAATAATAATAATAATAATAATAATAAAACACAGTGTGTAAACATAGCAACACAGTTTTATAAACATGCAACTAAGGAATAATTACCAAACAATAACAATTCCAATGTATATAGAAAGAAAAACTGTTTTAAATGTCATAGTGAGCATGTCTTATCATGTATCATCATTTATTATCTGGTTGTAAACTTTTTTTTTTTTTTCAGTTTCTCAGAAATTGGTTACACTTCTTGGGTTGCTTCACATCAGCAGTGTCTTCTGGGTCAAAGCATGTTACTGGCTGAAAGCATGTCAGTCAATACGGGAAGCAGCTGGTTGGTTAATGACAGTAAAGAAGCTCTTGAAGGGGTGCAGACGATTTCACTCTCCAGGTGAAACTGTCCTGTGGCTGATGAATTAACTCCATTGGTTTAAATACCCATCTTAATAAAATGAAGGTTGTAGCACTGCATGAACCGGACATAAAAAATATTTGCTAACATTTTTTGATTGTTGATACCAATGTATAAATCAAAAGGACAATCCCATATTAGTCTGTTGTGTACAGTATCTTGTGCTCTAAGCAGGGATACTTTTCAAACTAATTGACATCAGCAGGGAAAGACTAATTTGTCTTGAGGTTTCAGACTCTCGTAATCACTGCATGGATGTAGTGACACTCATGGATCAGACTTCACCCACAAGCCCTTCAGTGCGGCTCACTGGGATCAATTATCCTGTATTTTTAGATAGAAATTGGCCACAAAGGAGTTAAAAACCTGACTGATAAACTGTGAGCATCATTGCCTACTTACTGTTAATCTGTACCAGTAGTTATTAGATCAAATGTCCTGGGATTAGAGTCTCAGACAAAGAATTATACATATCTCCCAGAAACTTGTCTTCCATTTATTTTCTTCATTATATTTACATATAATGACAAATTGTATAAAGTAAGTAATGGCACAGGCATGTTATTTATGTATTTGTTCACATTTTCATAGCACCTTTAACCAAGCTGCTTTACAAATTTAAACCAAATGGTACAATCAAGAAAGAATGGGTGAAAAAAAAACGTAAATTTATTGGGCTAGGGTGGGGAGATACAGATGAGATGCTTATATGAAAGCAGAGCGCCAGAGGCTAGGTCAGGGTCGGGCAAGCAGGGTCATAACATGAGGTCAGGGGTCAGGGAGAAGAGGTGCATTCTGAGGGAGGTGCGGAAACTACGTAGTGTGGGTGACTTATGATGTGGGAGTCTATTCCAATGAAGGGAAAAGGATCGGAAATGGTATTGGGCACAGGGCGAGGGTGAGACAGAGAGGGACAATAAGGATTGGGAGCGTAAGGGACGTGGAAGAACATAGTAGGTGATCAGTGCAGCCAGATAAGGTGGGGCAAAACTATCGAGACATTTATACACAAGGGTAAGGAATTTGAACAGGCAACGATAATAAACAGGCAGCCAGTGTAGCTGGAGTAGAGGGGAGGTATGGAAGGAGCGGGGGAGGTTAACTATGATACAGGCAGAGGCGTTTTGAATTTGTTGCAATGGTGTAAAGGTGTAGGAGGGGAGGCCAAGGAGGAGGGAGTTGCAGTAGTAGAGGCGGGTGAAAATGAAAGAGTGGACCAGGAGTTTAGTAGTAGAAAAGGAAATGGAGGGGCTTATTTTGCTGATGTTGAATAGGTGGAAATGGCAGGTGCGTGTTATGGCCGAGATATGAACAGAAAGGGGGAGGGTAGAGCCAAGGATGATGCCGAGGTTACAAGCAGAGAGGGTTAGAATGAGGGACAATGGAGGGAATGAGATGGTGGGGCAGGGTGGGGGAAATAGGGGAACGAAAAGGAAATCTGGGTGTCATCAGCAAAGAAATGATGGGGGAGCTAAATGATGAAATAAGAGCACAGGGAACATGACTGCATTTTCATATGTCAGTGCAACCAACCTGAATTAAAAGACTATCAGTATAGTTTTGGTTTTACACTTATTTAGAATAGGAATATCACACTAAAGGTGAAATGAGACTAACCATAAGAATTCTGTTGTTTATATTGCATGGTATACCACTAACACAATTTCAAATATTTGTTCCTGACAAATGTATTAAAACCTTTCATTAAAAGTCTATAAACATTTAATATTACTAATTAAAAATATATATTCATTGATTGAAAATCATTGCACAGTAATTAAGCTGCATTATAAAATTAATAGCCAGAAAAATAGGTAATTATTTCCAACAGATGATGGTCAAGACAAAGGAGATGGATTCCTATTTGATAATAGCATTCATAGCAAACTACAACAAAGAAAATGGCTACAGAACAGCATCAGACATATGGGATACCAAAATCTACAATCAGAGCAATAATCAAGAAATAACACAGAACATAATTCAACTGAAACGCTTGAAAGAAGTGGACACCTAGAGAAAATTATGGATACCGCAGAATTGCCCAAACAATATGCACGTATGCACGTAGACCTCGCTGCAAACCACTTTCAAAGAAAATAAAAAAGGAAAAGCCTTCAACGAGGAAAACCTACCTACAGTTAAACGTGGAGGTGGCTCGATCATTTGTTATTCTGGGGTTTTTTTGCAGTTCAGAGACAAGACATTCAGGTGATTGAAGGCATATATCAAGAGACTGATTGGCAGAGAGTTTATCTTACAACACAATGACCCAAAGCATACTGTGAAGTGCTCTGGAATACTTGAAGAAAAAGTTCTGGAAAGGCCTTCACAAATCGCCAGATCTCAACCCAATAGAAATGCTTTAGATTGATCTGAAAAAAACAATACTTTGTCATGAATAAATACTTTTCATGCAATTTGGAATTTTAAATTCCTAGAAACTGTGTATGTTATTAAAAAGTCAGTTAACTTGAATTATGGTATAAGCAGCGTAGGGTGCCAACACTTGTGTGCGACTATACCTGGTCCAAATAAAACATTCATTTTTATATATTTTTGTTTTATGGTTTTTAAACATGTGTTGGATATTTTAAAAAATATATATCAGTGTGTTGTACAAAATCAGTATACTTTTCATTTTGTTAATATGGGGTTGTGGAGTTCATTGCAACACCTACATACTGATTTACAGTTGTGTACATGAGACCAAGACAACTCAATAAATGAAATAAAAATCACCATATTTTATTAGGATTTACAAGCTCATGTTCTTCATACACTACTATTATCACTGTCAAGCTAAATTACTGTTTGTATTGCTGATCAAACGACAAGGTTTATTTGAAAGTACTCAGCTATTGTCTGTGCAATTTCCACCTCCACCAGGTTCTCCGTTTTCTATGTGTTTTTGACAACTGCAAAATTGGCAGTTCTCTATTTTTAATACCCAGCCATTATATTGAGCTTGTGTCGCAGGAGTTACATGGAGAACAAAACGATCAGCTGACTCTCCATTGACCGTTAAACATGTGCGCTAATGCTCTGTAACAACTTCTCCTTTAGGCTGGGTTAACAGGCAAAAAGAAAAGAAAATGCAAGTTCCATGCTGAAACAAGTTTAGAATGCTTTTCAAGTCTGAGAAATGATAATCTATAAAAAACAATGAAAACAAAGACAAATCACCTACATTTTAATTAAATGTGAATACAGTTGTGTTATTTAGAGTGGAAAGGAAATCTTAAAAGACAAAAAAAAACAAAAAAACAAAACAACAACTAAACATTTTGTAAAATACTACAAACCCACTGACAAGCAGATGATCTTAGCTTGTAAGAAGCAACTGCGTTTCTGGCTCCCTTGTCAAAGAACAACTGATCAAATCAGCAAGCACTGCTTTAACAAATAACATGGAAGGGCCTGGCTGATTTGTATCTGTTACATTCAAGAGCAAATAGTGATGCTTCTCAAACTACCATCAACATGTTCAGTGTTAACAGCACATTAAAAAAATCGATCTTTTAAGATCCTAACCTGTGTCTCCTACGTGTGGCTCAATTTTTAGGTTTCAAACGTTTCTAAATGTTTAATACTTAAAGTGAGGCAGTGAGCCAAAACCTTTTTATTAAGGTACTTAAATTGTGCTATATACTAGTTTTATACAACAATCACACTAATTAGTGTGTTCAACCATCTGCACTCATACTCTACACACAGAAAAGTACAACAGGTTACAATGTATTGGGCTATTGTTTGACCCTTAACTACGTCTCCTTTATTTCTACATATTCTGAAAAGAACTGTCACTTCATTCCTGAAGCTAAAACAAACTATGCCTCCCACTCCAAGTACATACCATGATTGAGGCACAGGTCTACAAAATATGGTTAAAACAAGGTCCTGTAAAATTCTGTACAATTGCAGTTCAAAATTAAAATGTCATCAGTAACTGTGTCTTAAGATCCTTTACACAGAACTGTTCACAAGCCTAGATGACAACATTTCACCTGCATTACACTACTGTATGCCAATCCCAAACAGTACACAGTGGAACTGTACACTCAATTGAAGTTTACATTAATATTTCAACATCCAGCCCATATGGTTTACATCTTTAAATATACAAGGCAAGAAGAATGAAGTAGATGTGTAATGTCTAGGTAACAAAACTGACCTTTACATGACTAATGCATTTCACATCTAAACCATAAGATTGTAAGAAGGCTGTTTTCTTTTTTTCTTTTTCTGCTGAAGCTTTTGTAATAAGTTATGTGCAATTTTACATTTACCAGACTAAAGTTTTTCTAATGACCAAAACAAAATAGAAAAATACAGAAGAGCTCATAGACTGAAATATTGGCATATAGGGTATTTTAAAACCAAAACAATCCCACGTTTTATATACATTCCATGCAGGGTGCACACAGGTGCAAATACAACACATACACAAGACTTTCTCCCTGGAGAAAGTTTCACATTGATCCAAGCTCAGCACAAACACTTCAATGGGTAACAGTTCATGGCTTGAGAGCGCTTCTAAAACTTATTTCTCCTGCAGCAGGGCAGGGATGTTGATATTCCATCCAATGGCTTGCCGGTCGAATCCGCAGGTGAACAAGTTGCAGGTGGGATTGTCTTCACTCCAGGCTGAACAGCACACCATTCGGCGGTGGCCCTTTGAGGGAATAAAGATGTATTCATTGTATTCATGTGGATATGTAAACAGCAGGTATACATTTCTCATTGGACAAGCTGAATCAAACTAGAATACATTCATCCCAATGACTGAAATTCTTCAAAGCTGTTTGGCACAAATTAAACAAAGCTATAACTTTGTTATTTGTTAAATTCCCACAAGTGATTATATTTGACAAGTACATTTTAAAACTACAACTGATGTTGTTTTGTAAATCTGATGGACAAAATGGCTTGAAAATACAAATTCATGTTCATGAAAAACTTTCGTCATGATATTATTGGCGTCTCTTAGAAAACAAGGCCATTCACATTGGAAACAATACCGGGGTCCAGGTTTCGGTAGGGTGTGAAGGCTTCAATTGATCTATTTCAGGGTATCCTATTTACATTCAGTAATCATTACATAGAATATGAGAGATGTTAACAAATAGCATGCTGTTTGTAGAAGCAAAAGAAACATTTCTAAGAGGAACAAAACCATTGTCATGACCTAAATTCACCTAAAAAGAAACAAACGATCTGCTCAATCACTGTTCTAAGTAGTTTCTTGCTTGTGTTATACAGTGCAATTATTCTATCCCTGACTACCTCCATTGCACTGTTTCAAACTAGGCTCAGATCACTGTAATAAAAATGTTAATCTCTACATGCTAAATGTAAATATTTAACTTTCTTCATCTAGTAAATTCTATTACCAGTACAGTGATCTGTACATACTGCATATTTTCAGTTTCTTTAGCACTTGAGTGATTCAGAGTATAAAGCATTTCCAAATCCTAATTCAAACAAAGTGGTGCCTAATGACACATTAGTGCTGGTCCTGTTTTCAATTGCTTTTCAATAAAACTATTCAAAACCAATTTTCTGGAATGTGTACAAAAAAAAAGGCTTTTAGCGGAAAGTCTTACTTTGTACATCTCAAAACTGACATTTGTAACAAAACCGTCAAAAAGAAAAACAAAACAGAAAGGGAAATATATCATTTGGGGTTGACTTTCTGTAGAGAGATCTTACATATCCTTTTTTACAGAACTCTACTTTCTTTTAATTTATCTTTAATAATGCGGCAAGGATCGGAATATCAAATGTATAAACTAGATTTAATCTATCTGCTTTTTCTGAGAATGGTACTTAGGAAATATTGTCAGATGGGAAGACATAGGCTCCTGGCAGACGTCTTACCTGTCTGTTGCTGCGAGGAAGACGAGCTAACCGGACTCCTGACATATCAAACAGCCTGACCTGACGATTGTCATGTGGAAGAGCAATTATTCTTTGGCTCACAGATACACTAATCCTGTGTGGAAGAGAAAATATTTACTGCGTTATGTTAAGTATATAAAATGTTACAACTGACAAGTTACAACAGCCTTCACCAAATCAAATACATGCATTGTAAATAATGCAGGATCCATGCATTTCCATTTGTTACTGGAACTTCAAAGTTAATAATAATAATGATCCAAGTCAAGGAGGTGCCCAGCTCGTTTATAAACATGGCAATGTACCTGTTCACCGCTGAGTCGGTACGGATGGTTGCTATTGGAGATCTCATGTTCTTCAAATCCCAAACCTTTACAGTACGATCATCGCTGCCAGAAACCACATTGTCCCCCACAGTGAAAACGGCCGATGTAACAGTGCTAAAATGAGCAAAAACAGAACAACATGTTACGGCCCTGGTTTTATAAATAGAAATATTTAACTCCATTAATTGAATGCCTGTGACCTCATCTATCTCGAAGTACGGTGAAGAAATGCGGTTCGTGTTTGAGATACCGGGGGGGGGGGGGGGGGGGGGGGTGGGTTAATAAGTTGCTGTGTGCCTGGGGCTACATATTTATGTAAATCACGATTTTATATATCGCTTAAATCTAGAGAACTGCTTTTCCAATTGAGGTAAGCCTGTTAAACAAATGTTTTATATGTATATATCACATGCATACATACATACATACATACATATATACATATAAAACATTTGTTTAACAGGCTTACCTCAATTGGAAAAGCAGTTCTCTAGATTTAAGCGATATATAAAATCGTGATTTACATAAATATGTAGCCCCAGGCACACAGCAACTTATTAACCTCCCCCCCGGTATCTCAAACACGAACCGCATTTCTTCACCGTACTTCGAGACAGATGAGGTCACAGGCATTCAATTAATGGAGTTAAATATTTCTAATTTATAATGTCACTCGTTCCTGTCATTTTTGTGCTACTAAAAAAGAATTTGATTTCATGTTCTGTTCAGGCTCCTGATTAAGATTAGCACCATCCAGGCCAGCAGGGCCTCTTTATGCTAGCCCTCTTAATTCAAATTGACATTATATTAAGGTTTAATTAGGGCTGAACTCCAGGGCGTTACTGGTGCAGGCGTGCTTACTGTGCTTCATATTACAGCAAAACCAAGTTGCACGGTTTGAGATCTAATGCATCAGCGTGAAATCATTTTTTGACATTGTAGGTCGCCACCAGGGAACACAAGGAAAGCTATTAGATCAAAAGCTCGATTAAAAAATGTGGCCCATTATAAGTTAGAAGATATTTTTAAATGTTCTATTCCCACCGAGCCCACTGACAAGCAAGGTCGAAGCTCATTAGGGCAAGGGGAGCTGGTCTCCGAAGTGTAATAAAACTGGATCAGCAGCTCCACTCTATAAATGTCCTGAGCTGACAAGTACTGCCCATTTAGTATTACCTTGGTCTAAATTGTTTTTCCTTTAATTATTTCACAGTGGTTTACACTATACGGCAGTATAAGAGGACATGAGGTCAGGTTCCAGTAGAAAAGAAATATATATGTCTTTTGTCACATCAGCGGTCCCCAGGTAGCCATCTAAAGATAAGTCACCTTATTCAAACCCTTCAACAGAAAGAAATGGTGTGGCTCACCACACATGGCACAGGCCTCTCACTCATATCCCAGTGCTGTTCTGAGGGTATACATACACATGTACACCGGTGAGGGGCAATGGAAGAGCTTGAATAATGAAATAGGTGGGGGTGGGGTGTTACCGTTTAAAAAGAAAAGGACAGGCAGAATACAATGTATTGGGTTAGTTATTTTCCTTTTGTAATTAAACTTGCACAAATAACAGGCTGCAATACATAAAACTACTCAAAGTACAATAAATAAAAGAAAATAAAGCAGAGCCAGTGTGGTAGGGAGTGAGTCTACATAGCTGTTGTTCAGAATGCCAGAATCTCATCCACACAAATACACACCCCATTCAGTGTATCCTGCTTGAAGTCAGCACATTGTGCCAACTGCTTTAAAAATGATTTGAATCAACTGCTGAACTGATTTATTAAATATACACCTCAAAGTACTGCAAGAATGGTTTTATTTTGAGCAGCGCAATCGGTACCAAATGAAGCCTGGTAAGTGATGCAACATGCTCATGTAGCAAGATAAACTTCAGAAAGGTTGTTTTGTACCAGGTTGTGTCGGTAATTCCCCAGTTTTCCCTCTAGGTTTAATGTTTGCTAATCATATCTCCATTATCAAAATAAAGCAAAAACAAAACACATTTTAGTCATGTGCCATTAGACAGCTGAAATGATGCATTGAAAGTAATGTACTTGCCACTGCTTTTCCAAAGCACATCACTTAGCACAATCAGTAGGTAGCGCTTTGCTGAGGCGATGTGCAGGCTTATATTTAAAAAAAACAACAAAAAAAACACAATTCCAATCTCAATAATTTAAAGACTGATGAGAGCAGTCAAGTTCTGACACAGCTGGCTTATCTTTCATATTCGGTGGAGTGGAAATCTGCAAAGTGCTGCGTGAATTACAAAAGCACCTCAACATGAAAGTTAGCAGGAAGTTTATCAAGAGGATTTTTTTGTGTTCATGAATGTGTAAGCAGTTAACAGGGAAATAGACATAGCTTCCAGAGAGGTAAAGGCTTGGGCAGTGTAGAGTAATATAGATCAAAGCCTTACTCTGTGTTAATTGGCTTGTTTGTAGTAGAAGAGGAAATTCCACCAGCCGCAAACCAGGAATCTATGGTCTTCTAAAGCTACATGACCTTAAACCTTTTTCCTTTTATTCTGCACCACATATACTGTACACACAGACTTAAAGGCATGTGCTCTATAACTGCAGAGACCTGGTTTTGCACACATGTGCTGCAGAACAGTCCAAACCAGGAAGGATGCATAGGAAGTCAACACAGTGTGTTTCCTAAATGTATCTTTAAGAAACAGATCTATATCTGATCTTTGCTTAATTCTTCAAGTTAGGCATTTTCCCTTTTTTTTTCAAAATGCTTCTATTTCCAGAAAGCACTGGCCCTATAACTCATCAGCTCATAAAGTGACAAACTTAACACAGCACCGGAAAAAGGGAATTCGGCATGGGTGTAATAGTAGAGATCTCAACAGCGAGGTATGGTGCAACACCACTATTCCCAAGAAAGACTTCAGTATCTGCCAAATCCCAGCAGCACTCATTTATCTTGTCGTACACAGCAGCCAAGCATACACTTCAAGCTGACAGCACGGTACGTTCTTACCACACACCACTGGCTGATCGGGAACACTCTGCTCCCTCCGAGGGTCTCACTCAACAGAAATACTCGAATGCTAGCACTCCTCCTCAGAACTAACAGCTGTCTCCCTGGCTCCTCAGAGACACAAAGCTGGTTTGCATAAAACAAAACAAAAATTGCTAACAAAATTTAAAAAGCTGAAATGTGCCCCATTTACAATGTGGAAAACATGTTGCATGTTAAACTGTCATACAATAAGAAAACTACACAGTTCTACTGTGTTTAACAACTTCTGTGCAATTTAGTTTTTGTTTTTTTCAATTAGACCATTTTAAACATATCAATATTCTAACAAGTTATTTACAGTGTGAGTTTATTGGCTTTTGTTTCTCTGCATTTCCACTTTTTTTAATCAAAAAAGGCTCAAGGTGAAAGTAATATGGTGAAAAGCTGTTGGAGTTTTCTGCAAGCTTCCACGGACAGGTATCCAAGCACTCGGCCAGCTTCATAACTGCAGTAAAGACGCTGTGGAAATTGCTTTCTTTTTCTCTTGTTCCAAAAGTGTACCAATAAATACTTCATGTGTAAACAGTTATTCCATAGTACTGTTTGCATTTCTTATAAGGTGACGGGGGGAACTCAATTTTAGACTTATTTTAATTGCAGAATAACGCAGAAATTATTTTAAATTTTTTGGTGATTTTTTCTTTTTTTAATTGAGGAAAACTAGTTCCCCTGCTGATCACTTATTAAAGCAATTATGATCATTGTTACACAAACATAATACAAAGCAACCAACAGGGTTCTTCTCCAAATACCACTGAGAATGGGAACAATAACCAGTCTATGAATATATACTGAAATATGTTCTACAAACCCACTGAATAATCACTTTAGAAAATTACTTGAGCTCCGGTGGATATTCATTAAGCATCTCAGATATTTTTTGTTGATTTTTTTTTGTATTAATGTATAGAATGAGCCTTCTAAATGTGTAAAAGGTTTTTTTTTTTATTGTCCTGCTAATAAAGGAGATCACTTAGACCTCAGAAAAATACATGGTTTATCAGTCTGCATGCTTTTCAACAATCACTAAAACTTGTAATTACTTTGTTCATTAATGTAGCTCTATTAAAATACAGTAAAATACAGGCAGTATAGCAGCATTAATGGTTTTTCCATCTCTATTTGACAGTCATACAATGCTGACCAGTGTAGTGATGAGCCAGGTTAGAACCTGTGCTCATATGTGTCGCAAGAGACACATGGAGAACTGTCTGCAAGGAATATGCAACTAACTTGACAGATGCTTACAAATCAGAAAACTTCAGTGCTCAATTCCATGTGCTAAAAGAGGCTGGTAATGTAGTTAAAACCCTGCAATAAAAACAGAGATAAAAAAATAGGATAATTAGTAATGAGCAAGAAGTAGAAATGACCAAGGGATTAATGTTCTAAATACAGGATGAAAAATGAAGAAGCTGCATAAATATTAAGCAGTAAATACAGAAAGCAGCAATAAATAATAACAATGTAACAAATATTGTGCTGCTAAGAGCCCTACTTTCTAAAGAGATGTATGACACTGTCATTCACGTGGAGAACATGTGTAAGTCATGCTGTCGAGTCAGGAGCACGGTTTTCAAGAAAGCAAAGGACTGCACTGCCATCTTGTGGTACAGCTGTGTATATACTGGAACATTGTGATCCACAATGTAGCAAAGAGCGAAAGGAACAATAATAAACAGATAAACTAGTATAACTATCAGCTGATATTGCACATTTAGAATTCTATACACTTAGGGCTTCTGGATTTTCAGTTTTAACCAATAGAAACCGATAAACACTGCCCCCCCACCCCCCCCAATACTAAAAAAATGAAATCGGTGTATAGCCAATAAAAGCCAGAAACCACTGAAATTGGTTACTCAATTTACGTTTACGTCACACCTTTCCCATTAAAAAAAAAAAAAAGCATAATTCAAAAAAACAAAAACAAACCACCTTTCCCAGAGCAGCTGGACAAAGTCGCACCTTACTGACTCGTACCTATCACAAGAAGCATGTCGTGTCAAAGCATCAGCGTCCAGCATAACATTGTTTATAGAACACTGTACGGAGGCGTTCACACCGGCCGCGTGGTGCAAAACAGACGTGACTGTGTTCCTATTTCTCTGTGTACATATGTGTGTGTGTGAAACGTGGGTCAGAAAGCTCAGAAAAAAATACTAGAAACAGATAAACCTTTCATTTATCTAGTAAATAGAAAAGATGTTCAACGGCAGTTTTAAGTATTTTGTTTACTGATATTTAGTTTGAGAAAGTCAGTATTTATTTTCAACAGACTACTTGGGTACACTGCATTGTGTGAAAACAAGTTTCAAGAAATAAAAATGCAAGTGGGCACAAGCAAGCACTGTATGTCTATGAAGATCACTTTCATAGTAAAAGCAAAAGCACCGAAAAAAACTCAATAGCTAAAAAATAAGCACCGATAATTGAAATGAATAAAAACTGAAGCACTATATATACACACACACACACACAGCACATTTAAATTACACTGCAAGTTCAATGAAATTGAAATGTTTGTAGATACCTGTTAGCCCTTTTTCATTCCCCTCTCTTATTCCTGGAACTACTGTAAATAACGCTTGCATACATGTAGCACATTACCATTATATTTAATAACCTATTAAAACACTATATTGTACACAAACAAATCTTGCATGTTACCAAATATTACCTAAAAAACACACAAAAATTACCCCCAACCCAGGTGTAAATACAAAACTGGAGTTTCACCTCAATTGGATAAGCATTTCTAAATACACCTGTACATAAAAAAGGGGGGGGTGAGACAAATCAAATATGTTTGTCCTTAGTACTCAGTAACAGGTCTGCAAACAACAAGCACGTTTCTGACAATGGGGAAAGGCAATTACTATTGGCATTCTTGCTTGAAAAGCCATCTAAATTTAAAAATTAATAAATAAAAGATAGAAATATAACTATACAGTAAATACCAATCACTTACTCAGTGTGACCTTGAAAGACATTCACAGAGTGTATTGAAGGGTCTCTAAAATCCCAGAGACGGAAGGTGGTGTCACGAGATGAAGTGACCACAAGACGCTGTGTGGGATGAGTACAGCAATGGGTTAACTCCTGATCATGACCTAAAAAAACAAGAACATCGATACATTTGTTACTCCCCTCTTAAAAGTGTCTAATGCTATCTACTGGTTTGTTTGTAAATTGCATGATTGCAGAATGAACACTCAGTCGGCACACAATGTCTGAGTCAGTTACATTTGAGATAATGGAAACATGAACACTTTCTGTACTGCAATTCCTTACAAAATTTGTCATATCAGAATCATACTGTATTAAGGACGATACTACCCCCTGGAACGCTGCTCTATTTCTGTACCTACAGTAATTATTCATATGATGCTCATTAAGACCCATTCTGTAATCCTCCAGAGATATTACCATACCTTTGGCAGCAACGCTGATGCTCGGATTGAATTAATGGCTCTTGTCGGAACAGAACCAGAGCAACGTTGCAGCAGGGACGCTCACAAGGCAGATCCTCCTTCTCCTGGTGAACGCTCCCAAGACAAATCATCCTTCTCCTGGTGAACACTCCCAAGACATATCCTCCCTCTCCTGGTGAACGCTCCCAAGGCAGATCCTCCTTCTCCTGGTGAACGCTCCCAAGGCAGATCCTCCTTCTCCTGGTGAACGCTCCCAAGGCAGATCCTCCTTCTCCTGGTGAACGCTCCCAAGGCAGATCCTCCTTCTCCTGGTGAACGCTCCCAAGGCAGATCCTCTTTCTCCTGGTGAACGCTCCCAAGGCAGATCCTCTTTCTCCTGGTGAACGCTCCCAAGGCAGATCCTCCTTCTCCTGGTGAACGCTCCCAAGGCAGATCCTCCTTCTCCTGGTGAACGCTCCCAAGGCAGATCCTCCTTCTCCTGGTGAACGCTCCCAAGGCAGATCCTCCTTCTCCTGGTGAACGCTCCCAAGACATATCCTCCCTCTCCTGGTGAACGATCCCAAGGCAGATCCTCCTTCTCCTGGTGAACGCTCCCAAGGCAGATCCTCCTTCTCCTGGTGAACGCTCCCAAGACAGATCCTCCTTCTCCTGGTGAACGCTCCCAAGGCAGATCCTCCTTCTCCTGGTGAACGCTCCCAAGACAAATCCTCCTTCTCCTGGTGAACGCCCCCAAGGCAGATCCTCCTTCTCCTGGTGAATGATCCCAAAACAAATTCTCCTTCTCCTGGTGAACGATCCCAAAACAAATTCTCCTTCTCCTGGTGAACGATCCCAAGACAAATTTTCCTCCTGGTGAACGATCCCAAGACAAATCCTCCGCCTCCTGGTAATCCCAAGTAAAAGTTGAGAAATGCATTTCCAGCAGTCTCACACACGATTTCGACCGAATGGAAACGTTGTCCGTGTATGCCCCATTCTCAAATTATGTAGTCATTTTTTTTGCTATGATCAACCACAATTAATAGGCTGTGGCATAAGAAATAACTTTTCCATCTTGTTTTTACGCTTATTATTGAAGCACCCGAAAGCTTGAACTCCCCTTGTCTCACGCTATGGGTTTTCACCATTGTATCCCATAACCCCATGTGCGCAACTTGACGTCATGTCACTGCCTGAAAGGCTCCAGTATGTCAGCTCCCTCATGTGTTACTTGACCAAGAAAGCGGACAAAGAAAACAAAAACTTGGTGCAAATGAAACTTAAGACATATTAGTAACCATCAGAACTGTTGCTGACTCTTTTGACCATACCTGTAAGTGAATGGACAAGCTCAGATGTTTCCACATCATACAGATTAGCTGCCCTGTCCCATGAAGCTGTGACCACCTGCTTTCCTCCGACCAGCCAATCCGCAGCTATGACCACGCCCTGGTGACTCTTCAGCGTGGTCGAAGGAACTCTGATAGTCGGACACTCGCTGGAGCCATCCCCGTCACAATCAGCTTCATCTTTATCAGAAAAGTCGATTTCATCATCTACAGACAACTGCTGTAAAAACAAAACAAACCATGTTGTTATCTCTTTTGTTAAATTGTAATTATTATCTTTTTTCACCCCTGTTTTTCCTTCTGGAATTGATATAAAATTGGGTAAATTTGGTTGTTTTCTTGTTCTATTTATTTTATGCCAACAATTCAAAGAAATGCCACAGTCAATTTAATAATCTAAAAAGCAGGAGATCTTAATACTAGTAATCTAAAACTTGTAAAATTGGTATATCTAAACCAAGGCTTACAACGTACTAACCACAGCTTACTGTTAAAGTGTACAGCTTGTCTCGACTTACACTGGTGTCTGCTGTTGGCTGTGGGGTGGGCAGTTGCACCATAAACCTCCAGATGTGAGCCGTCTGGTCTCCAGATGCTGTTGGTGTAAATGCAGATGGACTGACATGAGTTTACCTAACAAATAAATGTTTACTCATCAAAACATTTCACCTTTTTAATTAGGTACACACATTTGTGGCTTATTACAAGATTATAAATGTGGCAATATATAGTGCTAACAACCATTTCACAAAACCATCATTAAAATTAATTAAAGCAAATGTAAATGATACAAAGCCATGCCTTGAGAGAGAAAACTGAGCTTTAATTAGGTGGCATAATACAACTAAGCAAGTGATAAGAATGCGACTGACTAACTGCTGAAATGTACCAGTCTTTTTTCAAGAGATTATCACTGCTACATATAATATATAGTATAACAAATGCTGGCTTAATACTTTTGATAAGTATTAGGTTTCATTTAAGTTGTCAGAAAGCATGCTATTTCTCACAGTGTTGCAGTGCAGTGTTCAAATAGCAAACTGAACCATCACAACATAGTTTATCCTGCATTGGAAGCAGAAAATCTGAACTGCACTACATCACATATCAGTGAAGTTCTTCAGGAATCCAACATCATCAAATCCCTATCTTATTCATGCTGTTATTATCAAAGCTGTTCAAATACGACATGCAATCACATTTTACACTTGACCACATTTGACACGTGGTTTAAAAGGTATTGAAGGTCATTACCTGTGAGTGCTACTTGCTCCGTTGGATGAAATTTAATTGAATTAACTGAAAAGAAAAGCATAAGAAATTATTATTATTATTTTTTTTTTTTTTTTAAATGTAGAGTTAAAAAATTGAAGTTCCTTTCTATTTATTTCATGATCACCAAGCAGACCCGCCATCGCCCGCAGCAAGAAAAAACACATGAACCAGGATCTTCACACCTGGAGCTACAGAGTTCGTCTACTGGTCATTCGAGATAGAACTCATAGCCTGAAACTAATCTGCTTTCCATTGTTCCTTTCAGCAATAATAAACCTTTAACTGAAACAGCAAGCCCAGCATTATTAAAGATTTAGAAACAAGCTACACAAGATGCTCTACGCTAGCCCAGGAGCACTTTCCGATTGCTGCTGCACTTGTCAATCAGAAGGCTTGTGAAGTCAGAAAATACCTTCCAACAAGAGAAACAGATAGCATTTGCATTCCAGTCACTTTCATAATGTTCTAACACCGTCACTTCAGACACTGTGATACAGGACTGCTCAAAATGCTCTTTATTATCAGTTAATCATGTATCATGTTTACAAATCTACCTTCCTTTCTTCGGAGTACCTGTAACCCTAATCCCTGACACCATGATCTGCTTTTGAATGCCAACTTCATACAATTCCTTTCTCTGCAACTCCCGCTGTGCATGTTCAATAATGTACAACACTGATGCTTTGCTTAAAGCTACTTTACTGCAGCCTTCAAAGTCATTTATGGATGGTCAACAATGTTGTAGTTAATTAAAACAGGTAATTGTAGTGCATGAAAGGCAGATAAAGGTAAAGGAACTGAAATGCTACACAACCCGATAGGAATTAACCAGTAGTAGAAACTGACATTTAGCACATATTTAAATAAAATAAATAAAAAAACAGAGATGTGAAGTCGCTATATAAACCTCTTACCTGACCCAGCATGACCCACGTATTTAAGAAGGCACTTTCCTGTTTCAATGCTCCACAGCATGGCAGTGTGATCTGTATAAAAAAAGCAAAAAGCAGAGAAAGTGAAGGAGTCTGAATTTACTTTTGTTTTTAAAGTGCCAGTATCTGTTCCATGAAAGTTATAACAATACATGTAAGGTATTACACCTAACTGTGCTGTTTCCTATCTTCCAGGATGACTTGAAATAACTTGCGGTATTTTTTCAGCATTATGAACTGCTTCGGGCAGCTCTGGTGTATCTTGACGCTTGGTGGTATGTATATATTTTTGGCCACAGTCCTGGAATTAGTGTTCTGGTCAGGTAGTAACCTGGTGCACCACGATTAAAGTCCATGCAAATATTTATTCTTATTCGATCGTTCCCCCAAACTAAATCTTATACACGATGCTCAAGCTGACAGGATATAGACTGCCTGCTGTCACATGTGGCAGTGTTATTTGTGATGAATGAACTCAGCCTATCAGTTTTAGACATTTTATTTTTGTATTTTTAGACAACATTAAATTGTAATTTTAAAATGAACTAATTGTAAATGTAATACCAGCGTTTGGTTGACGGCCGGAATTTTATTTCCGGGATCTGAATCAAAAATACATAGAGGGTATTCTCTAAAATGTTAAAATGAGATAACAGCACAGTATTAAATGTATTTTCAGGAAAGTTAAAATTGTTTCTAATTGAAAAAGAATGCATGTACAACACTATGATGGTTAAACTGTGACATTGGATCTTTAATTATAGAAAAATAACAAACCCAATACACAAACAAACACAGGTGCATCACGATAGGTATGGAACATTTGCAGGTAAATTGTCAATTGGTAGCAAATAATTTACACAGTAACATTGCTGTATTACTTAGGGTCCATGCACATTGGAACTACTACAGTATATCTGGCAAGCTTGTTTTTACTATTTATACAATCAGGGCAATAGTTCTAACACTCAGTTTTGGGCATTTGATTAACTTAGCATTCTATTAATTGACTTTCAATTTTCCAGTTTTTAACATAACTATTACGGGTTTGCTGTTCCGTATATGATGGAACTAATTATTTTTAACTCTTGGACAAAAAACAACCCACAACATTCTAATTAGTAAAATGCATACAAATCCCATTAACCTGCTGACGCGGTGCCCAAGACAATGGGTTGTGTCCGTGTGACCCTAACATCCCAGATTCCATCTCTGTGTCCAACATACTCCTTAACCAGCTGGCAGACTGCTCTTGAGGTTGTGGTTTTGAAGCTGGACACAATCTGTAATGAGGAGCCATGAAAAATGTAGCTTACACCGATCTCTCTAAAGTACTGTGCTTGCGTTATTAAAACTATTGTACAGCAAATACAGTAGGCAGTTTATCTTTACATGTTTGTGAACAGCTCATACCTCAGCCAGACATTTTTTTTTATTAAAATAGACATTTTTCTGACATCCACTTCAAGTATAATAAATTCCTGTCTGAAACTGTATGCTGTTCCAGACACTGAAATTAGAACCAAGCAAGCAATACCCTTTCTTTTACTTCTGAGGAAACCAGAGAATCTCAAAAGCCATTTTTTATTTCGCATGCTACAACACTTGTTAGGTCTAACATGTTAGGAATTGCAAGCAAAACTCTACTGTTCCATTTGTAAATCACAGCCTTTAAATATATATTTTTTTAAAACCTACATTTGAGACAGGGAGCAATTAATAACCGCAGCCAGCACTGTATTCAGATCTCTAAAGCTGAATTTCCACTCTTATGTGTGGCCCCTGCTCTCTTTTGTCCAGAGCCTGTCTAGTTCTATATGGACCACCCTGTTGTTTTGAAAACAAGGCCAGGCCCTGAGCAGACCTGGGTAGTGTCTGCCCATGATGTTCTGGGTGTTCGGTTTTACAATTGTCAAACCAGCCTGTGTTTTTAATACAGAAAAAGTTTAAAAAGGAATAGAAAAGGCATTACTTTCATACAGTTACAGCGTCAGTTCAATAATTGGGATCTGATGGCTTTCATATCACACCCGGCCAGAGTGCAAATTGTGTAGGAACAGAAAACTCAGAACGACGGCAGGTCAGACATGTGGCTTCTCTGCTGAATCAAGCTTGTGGAAACGTGGCTTCACAGACCACAATATTAGTGGCCACCCTTGTTGTTTTGAAGTGTGAGATTTCCAGTGTGTTACAATGCTCCAGTTAGACATACATATGAAACTCATGTAAACCTACATTAAAAAGTACAGATCATGCATCTCTTACTGACTTCCACTGTCAGTTTGATTTAACCATTACAATATTTACAGTCACTTTCATAATGTATATAAGTCTGTACACAAATCAGTGTGGCACAGCAACAGGGGTCATTCTATCCTGTAAAGCATGCCATATTTTGGTCTCTTGCATTTCAGCTGGTAGAGACACTTGTGTTGCATAGCAGAACAAACAGTTAATTCCAGGAATTAGTATTCCATATCAACCATCCATATATGAACACCAACCCCAGCCTGTGCATGCATACTGGAAAGTAATGCAGTTACCCATGAGTCTCCACCCCATAACTCCCAGTTTCCCACATTGAAGTTGCGAGGTCCACCTAATTTGCCATGGAAAGAATGTGAGCACTACATAGCAATTGAAAAAAAGAAAGATTTTAATACCTTAGGGTTTGAATAGCCCCCTTCAGTACATACAAATCTTATTGCACAATCTATTGTTTCAATTTGGAAACTAGTAATTTGGTTAAGAGTCTCCTGATCACTGGTCTTTCTGTTGAGGAAATGTTATCACAGTAGTCACACAGTCTTTCGGAAGCAGCCCATCAAAAATGGGAAAAATCTGAAGTGTAATTGAGATTATGTATTGAATTTCCATTGAGTATTGAGAATTACCCCATGTATGAGTCGGAGGGCTAATAAACTCACGAGATGCATAGCGTCAAAGGCGTAGTTTGACCTCTGGACCATATGTTGGATAATTCTCTGTACACAATAAAGAGTCACTACTTCATACCAAGGTTGAGAAAGTTCAGTGAGATTTAAAACATAGTTGTCTAACTTTACATTTATTATTCATGAGATTAACTTTACGGTCCGTTTTTCTATGCAGAAGGAGCGGATAAATACAGAGCATCTAGCAAAGGATTGTTTTTCTATACAGTAAAAAGCAGCATGAAAGCAGCAGAGAGAAACTAGTATAGGGACTGGATGTAAAATGATCCAGTCATACTTGTGGTGACAGAGGTACCGTGGCACTGTCACCACACTTAAGAATGCGTGTGAGACAGTATAGTATGCAGTCGAACTGAATTCTGAAGTAGTATTATGTTGCTTTCCGTATTATTAATAAACAGTCTGATGTGGTAGGGCCCTGCTCCCGCCCTGTCCCACTCCCACTCGCTCCCGCATTTGTTTGTTGCATTTTTATCCCACTCCCACCAGCAAAAACATTAGATCCCACAAATCCTGCAAGAGAGGCAGATTCCCCCATGCTACAAAAAAAAAAAAAAAAAAAAAAAAACACGTTGTTAATATATTATATAGAAAAATGGAATTCAGACATTCGGAAAACAAAGAATAAAACAAATTTTGCCCCTCACTACACACTTCTATATATCGTACTGGGCTAACCGGCGGGCCCGACCTCGCGTGAATATCTCAGGCACCATAATAGCCAGCTTACTGGTTCAATACATACCTTAAATTACAGATTTAGAGCTTTCCAGTGATGTATCGTATGCCCGTATCAGACGTTCCAAAGCGAAACTAAAGCAAACCGAAACTTACTCTTGTCAGGCGACAGGAGTCAGATCCCTAGGTTTCGTTTCTTGCCTATTAAATGGGTCGCTTCAAAAGACGGCATTCCGCTTTGAGCGTAATTTAAAAGCACATGCTTTGCACTTTCCATTGATGTAAGGGATGTCATGTGTGTAGTTCTTACTGGAAAAAGCCTTCCCCTACATTCAATGTATATATATATATATGGGTTCAGTGCTGTAACGGGCATCCATTTCCCAGAAAACAGCAGCGAATGTGACGTCACATAACTAAACATGCGAGTGTGATTCTCTGACCTGACTTGAGCCGGCGCGGGTGTGCTACACTGGATTCGGAGCGAGGGAAACAAACACATATAGGAAAGAGAAGCTCAAAATTATCAGCAATTTCTAGAATAGGCTACTTTTGGTAAAACCGCAATTTACCGCAGTCTTTTTTTTGCCCACCCAATCTCACCCGCAAGTAACTTTTCCATAGTTTATTTTCCATTGTTTATTTTTTTACAGTGGAATTTCTCAACTGTGGTATAACACAAGCTAATTATAGTTAAGATTTTATTGTACATAATTCCTGTTTAAAAAACAATACACGTATAGTACTTATGTAAAAACACACCGCTGGCTTGGTTTATGAACCAACAGACAAGCAACTGCATTTACTATATCCTTAGAAATGTAATCATTTCAATAATTAAACCAAAACTAATTATTCACTTTTTATACCACAGGGCATTTTAATTTGTGCTTGACTCTCTTAATAAAGTTCTCATCTTCCTCACAAACACTATCATAGAATTGTTGTGGGCAAATGAAGACTGTTTTTATTGATTTGTTTTTTTCACATATATAACAGATCACAATAGTCTGTTATTGCTTAAAGAAGCAATCAAAGACTGGAGTCATAGCATGTACGGTTAATTTTCAAATGATACTGGAATTATATTAATTTGTTAGGACTCATACAAATAATTAATAGCATATAATATCGTATATTTTGTGTACATAGAAAATTTACTTATATAATTAGAAAAAAAAAATATATATATATATATATATATATATATATATATATATATATATATATATATATATATATATATATATAAATATATATTTATACCTTGCTGGTTGAGGCTTTGTAAGTTGTCTTCAGTTTTTGAGACAGTTGACTGGTACTGTGGCTGGCTGTGGTAGAAAAAATACATTATAATGAATCCACAAGCATGAGAATCAAAGCAAAGCATCAGTAATAGGAAAAGTGAAAACACTGTCTGTAGCTATACACATGCGCACACTCATTTAACAGCCCTTACCACAACATCATGACATTAGTCTGAGCTTGAGGCCCAACGCTGAATGGCAATGGGAATGGTGCAGGTCAGGAACGTCAAGGCACCACTTGTAGCTCATATTTTTTTTAATACAGAAGCAAGCAAGTTCGTATTTGTACAGTAAAAGTCTATGCTCACCTTTTGCTTTCAAAGGTCCCCTGCTCAGGTCCCCTCCGTCAATGGTTTGTCCTTCAGCTGTCAGGCGCTCATTAAGTGTGTCAATTTCTCGGCGCACTGTGGATATGGAAATGAGTGCTGTTACAATGATGGTTTGTAACAGACACTTAACATAGCTGGAGTCTATCTTTGCTATGACGGAGTAAAAGATGATCGTCAAGGGGGCCTTTAAAAGATGTCTGATAGTTAGCAATATGACCGTCATAAAAAAATAACCATTTAAAGCTTGTCTGCAACCTTTTTCTGCAGAACTGGACTGCACTGTGTAAGCTTACTAGCCAGACAACCTTTGGTTTTATGGGAATAACTTAAGATTAAGACAAGAGATAATATTCTGTTAGAGCTGGTCAAGCTAAAAAAAAAAAAAAAAGAAGAAAAAGAACTGATGTAGCTATGATTGGTCTACTGTTAGTTAATCTCATAATGTCCTATATGCATTTCATAAATAATATCCTTAATAAGTGTCTTAAAATGAAAGGTGCTAGAAGACTGCAGTCTATTTTAATCTAAACAGTGGCAAATCCCAATAATGTTCCCCCTAAAAACTCTTAAAAGCTCACAGAAAAATCACAGATCTTTTCTAAGTGCTGCAACAATTACACAACGTACCTGAATAGACGACTCATTTTTATTGGATTTCATTTTGTAACAATTATGTTTTTTATACCTGCCTTACTGGAACTGCAAGATGCTGATAGCATTGTATGAATACATAATGTCATACTTTTTCAATAATGATTGAAAAAAAAAAAAAAAAAAACATTCTGATATTTTATAGGTTTGTTTTATTTTACTGCTTGGAGTCATTTTCTCAAATTCCCCCAAAACTTCACTTTTTATCTAGTTGTCTAAAATGGATCCAATTTTGTAACTAGTTCTTTGTGTATACGGCTGAACAGAAGAAATAAAAAACTGTACTTACACTCCACATTTTCAATATACAAATTCTCAAACTCGCGCTCAATCTGTCCAAAAAGCTCAAGTAGATTGTGTCGTACAGCTGAAGGCAGTTTTGAATCCTACATGGAAAAATCGATAAGGATTAATAAATCACTATTAGGTTTTCAATTGTATATACAGTAGAACCTGAATAAACCTCCCATCAAGAGAACAAACATTTGTGCTGCTTGTTCAAAGTACCTCAGTCTATTACAATATTTTTGCCCCCACATAAACCAAAGGGTAAACTGCTTTGGTGAAACACACAGACATTCACAAACAATTACATAAGCAGTGCCCAAGATTAGCTATACAGCTCATGTAATTACAGGTTATCTATTCAAATTAGTTTTCATTTTGACTGCACTTTTTTGCATTTTGAGATGGATCTTACACTTGTGTTTGTTTATAGATAAAACAGAGGTTAATTATATGGTTTAACACTTGTCAAGATGAATAACACAAGGAAACATATACCGTAGAAAGGTTCATATGCCAAGGTATGTGTTTACGAAGTACACATTATACAACTGATTTGGATCACATTTTTTTGTACAAATTATTTAGACAAAAGTTACAATTATGATGACTAACAGTTGCACATTAAACCAGTCTGGTATTAGGTCTTATGTGGCTTATGCTTTATGCAGTAACAACTGCTTATGTAAATCAGTGATCACGGGGGGCAAAAATATTGAATAAATAAATAATGAACAACTTATTAGTTGTTCAAATGAGTTATCAAATCATGGCTATATTTGATTTCAAAATATTTTTTTCATTAATTATTGGGTCTCAAGCTATCTTTTGAGACTGGATCTTTGCTGGAAGTTTTCAGATCCTAAAATACAACACTTTACTGTACAACAGAATTCCAGTGCATATGTACATCAGATGTGTGCACAAGTTAAAAGATAAAACAAGACTTACTTCCATACTCCTTCAAATGCTATTTCCAATTTACTCAGGTCGAGAAATTCATAGAAAATCCACTCAAGAATAAACAACCATTTTAGTAACTCACTTCAATTAGTTCAACTTATCGCCCATGTTTTTAGACACTGCAAAGAAGACCAAATTGATTCGCTTCAAGAGAGCTGCAGCATTCATACGTCAGAGGTTAACCATTCTCCGCTCTGTCAACGCCACATGCAAACACATATTGCAACAAGCAATTAGCAAACAGTTGGTCTTTTATGCTTCCAAAGCTGTTCAATCATGTGCCTAAAAGTAAAGGTCTCCTTGGTTACCAGACATAATGATAGCATTCAGCCGCAAAAGGCACTGCAGTCTAATCTCTCCTGTTGTCTTACAATAGAGGCCCTATCAAACAATGTGAGAACAGGTACTACTATACTGAACTCAATGAAGCAACTTAACAAAAAGAATAATTTGCAGGTACACATCAGCCATAAAATATTAATGAAGGGAGCGAGTACTGGATGAATTCAATACCCTGCACTCTATGAACATTACGATACACAACAGAAATATTTAACCAGGAAAGTCCCACTCAGTATACCATGGTACACTGCCACTACTGCTCACATAAGCACAAAAGTGTCTAATAAATACAGTGTCTACAGTATCAGCTGTCAAAACATAATGGAGCACCATTCTCTGCATTTGCAGTGACAAGTCAGCTGTTCAGTCAAATGTCATCAGTGAATACCTGTGGATCATTCCATGTCAATTCTCCGAGTGAATATGAGTATTGGTCTCAGATTTAATGACAATCTTAATAGCAAAAACAAACCAGGAAACACAGTACATGACTGCCAAGTATGAGTTAAGTATGCAGTATGACCCACGTAAGGTGACCAACCATCCCGTATTGTGCAGGACACTCCCTAAACTGGACCGTTTGTCCCACGTCCAACTAAAATAAGAAAGCATCCCGCATTTCAAACAGAAATTTTCAAAAAATTTAAATTCAAAACAAAAACACAACAAAGTGTATCCGTTTTTTGCAGCTGAAGCCCATTGACAGGAATCACTCTTTGCTTTGTCACGCCCACCTGACCGTTACTATGGTTACGCCAGTCCGCTTCCGCTGGGGATCTAGATATTTGAGAATCTAGCACAAGTATAGTCAGTTCAGTTCAAACAGTTGGTATAGCGCTAGTGAATAGTTTTAACCCTTAGCGGTCCATTTATTCAGCGCTTGTCAGGCATGTCAGGTCCAATTTATTTTCACACGTGCTGTTTAAAATATTTTTTCAGAGTAAAACAGGTTAAAAAGGCACTGAATCGCAAAAGTACACTCAGTACTGTATCTCCAGCAAAGCCCCACCCCTTGTTCGCTGTATTTTTCACATACCTCTTTATAGACGTGCATACTGATAAATCCTCTCCTGATCACTTGTTTTATCACCAAACTCCTCAATAATGAGATCCAAGTCATTATTTTATTACTATAACATCTCAAAAAGCTCAGCAAATGTCTGTGATATTCTCTGAGCGCTGGATGGAGAAGCAGCTATCTTCTTTGTTTATGTCCGTGTCTCAGTGGTGCATAGGTCTATCAGATATATCCCCCCCCCCCTTCATTGGCTCCTATCGGTCTCACTCAGCCATTGAAAGGTTTTCTCAGTTTTTTCCATATTTTTTATGATGTCAGACAGGGTCCGACATCGGACTGGAAAAGGAAAATTGTAATGTCGTACCTGGTCCGATGTAGGACCGCAAAGGGTTAAACAAATGGAACAAAAATGCAAAAAAAAAAAAAAAAAAAAAGATAAGAATCCTGGCATCATTAAAGCAAACTGCATGGCCCACATTCTACACAACTGTGCACATCATGCAACTGACAGACTTAAACTCAGCATGGAGAGTGCGGTAACAAAAACTTACACTTACTTCATCATCTGCCAAACTTGTCCACAAGCTAGAATTATTTTTTGATTTTGTGTCTGAATAATATCTGACTATGCAGGCATGTGTTAACAAGATGGGTAAGTTTGCTCCCTGCTGTTAAGATGTTACACAATTGCTGGCCTGCCTTAAAGAGCTACTTCTTGTCCTTATGTGAAAACGAGTGTCCAAGAACCCTGTAGAAATACTTTGAACATGACAAAGAGGATGATGGGATACTATGTGGACTTGAGAGATGTGAAATTCTTACAAAATGCACTTTAAATATTTTACAACAGCGTTCTTCTTATAGAGGGTAATGAAGTAACAGGATGCGAATTGTATGAAATCATGGCTACACTCAAAATCCAGCAAAAAATGACTGACTCTTTCTTTAGATTTGAACCCAGCTCTGATTTGAGGATGTTTTACATTTTTACCAGTCTGTTCTGGCCTACTTGTAAAAATGTTTTTATTTTTCTGAGGATAACTACTCAAAGAGAATGCAAAGCTTAACTTTGACGAAAGAGTTCTGCTTTGCTGAACTATGTGATGCTCTCTAGACAAGTTTTGTAGTATTTTGCCAGGTCTGAAAAGAATCATCGCATCAACAAACCCTGTGGGGAAAAAAATGGTGCACTTTACTGAAGAGCACAAAAGCTCCAAATACTACTGTTCTGGTTTCTTTAGCATTAAGCCATCCTGTAACCAATGTCTTCATTGAAAGACTCTTCTCCTTAATGTCTGGTGCATGGACAGATCAGCGCAACCGGGGCAGTGTGGCCCTCATCAAGAGCGAGATTCAAGTCAAGGCAAACTATGAACAAGACTGGCAAGAGTGTTATGCTTTTGCTTTGAAGGAAAAGGCACTTCTGGAAGCTACCCAATCAGAGAAGTACAAGTTCAAGAAGCAGAAGGCAACATAAATGACTAGTAAGCAGAATTCAGCTTCTTTATCAATTTACTGTCCAATTATACATTACAATTTTCCTTTATTTTAAAACAAAAATGCATTAAAATGTTGTCAGCTTTTGCTTTTTTTTAGTTTTTTTGTTTTTTAAATGTCAGGTATACAGTGTTTAAAGTGGTATGATAAAGGGTTTGGTATGCACAGGAAGAAATGTACTGGGGAGGATTCGTTTGATTTTACCACATTCAGCCAGAGTGACGGATTATGTTTAATTACATTCATTTTATTAAAACCTCTCTCGCAGTCAGCTGTACGGCTAGGTAGTGTGTAAACAATACTGAATGTTTTTTTTTCAGTTTTTGAGGAACGTTTCTGTTGGAAAACATGGATTGAGAATTGATTAGCAGTTTGCTACGCATGTGGACTGGCAGAGCTATACTGGTGTTTTTTTCTGAAGAGAGACCAATATTGCAGATAGCAGACTGTTTGGTTCAAATTGCATGTACTGCTAACCATTGATAGAGACCTTGTGTCTACAAGTTTCTTGCCCAACAATGACTGCAAGCTAACGAGATAACAATGCTGTGGACTAGAAGGGAACAGGTTCTAAAGACTTCAGAGAGATCGAAAGAGATAATGCCACTGGCATCAAAAGGGGTCGCAAGAAGATAACAAAAGGCAGATGTATGGACCGAAATTAAAGAGTTTGCTGCAGTATAAAATTATATTATTCCACCCCCCTTCATAGATTTTTTTTCTTTTGTCGGTATGTCATACCACCCCACTTTAACCACTGCAGGTGTAGTGTATGTAGTTCAACAGCAAGTGCACTAGGAAGGAAAGGGTTAAGTTCTTTCAGTTACGTAACACTGATAATACTGCGCAAGTGCGCAACAGTTCACTAAGGGGTCTGTATCAGTAGCGTTTAGTCTCTTGGGTCTTTATTCTGTTGTATAACTAAAACACATGAGGATTTTTAGAACAGTTTTATTAGTTTATCCCAGTATCCCACAAAGTCCCACAAAAGTGGTCCCGTGAGTTGGTCACCCTACACCCACGTCACTAGTTGTATTCAGGCCTATACCACAGCTTCAAACTGAATAGTTACCCAGATACACGTCCATCACGCTTTACCACCCTTATATTAATAATAAAGCCAATCCTCATTTTATATTATATATATACACACACATATATATATATATATATATATATATATATATATATATATATATATATATATATATATATATATATATATATATTAATATATATATATATACACACACACACACACACACACACACATATATATATATATATATATATATATATATATATATATATATATATATATATATATATATATATATATATATATATATATAAAATGTAACAAATTTATGCACTTAACAGTTACAGCAATTTCTGACTTCACTAGTTTTCTGATACAAAGCCCATCTCTTCAATGTAACAATTTATTTGAATATCTGTCACAGCCCACATTTGTTATTAGAACATAAGAACATAAGAACATAAGAAAGTTTACAAACGAGAGGAGGCCATTCGGCCCATCTTGCTCGTTTGGTTGTTAGTAGCTTATTGATCCCAAAATCTCATCAAGCAGCTTCTTGAAGGATCCCAGGGTGTCAGCTTCAACAACATTACTGGGGAGTTGATTCCAGACCCTCACAATTCTCTGTGTAAAAAAGTGTCTCCTATTTTCTGTTCTGAATGCCCCTTTTTCTAAACTCCATTTGTGACCCCTGGTCCTTGTTTCTTTTTTCAGGCTGAAAAAGTCCCTTGCGTCGACACTGTCAATACCTTTTAGAATTTTGAATGCTTGAATTAGGTCGCCACGTAGTCTTCTTTGTTCAAGACTGAACAGATTCAATTCTTTTAGCCTGTCTGCATATGACATGCCTTTTAAGCCCGGAATAATTCTGGTCGCTCTTCTTTGCACTCTTTCTAGAGCAGCAATATCTTTTTTATAGCGAGGTGACCAGAACTGCACACAATATTCAAGATGAGGTCTTACAAGTGCATTGTACAGTTTTAACATTACTTCCCTTGATTTAAATTCAACACTTTTCACAATGTATCCGAGTATCTTGTTAGCCTTTTTTATAGCTTCCCCACATTGCCTAGATGAAGACATTTCTGAGTCAACAAAAACTCCTAGGTCTTTTTCATAGATTCCTTCTCCAATTTCAATATCTCCCATATGATATTTATAATGTACATTTTTATTTCCTGCGTGCAGTACCTTACACTTTTCTCTATTAAATGTCATTTGCCATGTGTCTGCCCAGTTCTGAATCTTGTCTAGATCATTTTGAATGACCTTTGCTGCTGCAACAGTGTTTGCCACTCCTCCTACTTTTGTGTCGTCTGCAAATTTAACAAGTTTGCTTACTATACCAGAATCTAAATCATTAATGTAGATTAGGAATAGCAGAGGACCTAATACTGATCCCTGTGGTACACCGCTGGTTACCACACTCCATTCTGAGGTTTTTCCTCTAATCAGTACTTTCTGTTTTCTACATGTTAACCACTCCCTAATCCATGTACATGTGTTTCCTTGAATCCCAACTGCGTTCAGTTTGAGAATTAATCTTTTGTGCGGGACTTTGTCAAAAGCTTTCTGGAAATCTAAATAAACCATGTCATATGCTTTGCAATTATCCATTATCGATGTTGCATCCTCAAAAAAATCAAGCAAGTTAGTAAGGCACGATCTCCCTTTCCTAAAACCATGTTGACTGTCTCCCAGTACCCTGTTACCATATAGGTAATTTTCCATTTTGGATCTTATTATAGTTTCCATAAGTTTGCATATAATAGAAGTCAGGCTTACTGGTCTGTAGTTACCTGGTTCAGTTTTGTTTCCCTTTTTGTGGATCGGTATTACGTTTGCAATTTTCCAGTCTGTCGGTACCACCCCTGTGTCAAGAGACTGCTGCATGATCTTGGTTAGCGGTTTGTAAATTACTTCTTTCATTTCTTTGAGTACTACTGGGAGGATCTCATCCGGCCCAGGGGATTTGTTTATTTTAAGAGCTCCTAGTCCCTTTAACACTTCTGCCTCAGTTATGCTAAAGTTATTTAAAACTGGATAGGAACTGGATGACATGTGGGGCATGTTGTCCGTATCTTCCTTTGTAAAAACTTGTGAAAAGTAATCATTTAACATATTTACTATTTTTTTTTCTTCCTCTACGATTTTGCCATTTGTATCTCTTAAACATTTAATCTCCTCTTTGAATGTTCTCTTGCTGTTGTAATATTGGAAAAA
The DNA here is from genome assembly GCF_017654505.1 of Polyodon spathula. Lineage (NCBI taxonomy): Eukaryota > Metazoa > Chordata > Actinopteri > Acipenseriformes > Polyodontidae > Polyodon > Polyodon spathula. The sequence goes on along the minus strand of NC_054537.1, from coordinate 4,602,342 downwards.
CATTTTGGAATTGGTTTTAGCTCCCTTAGCAATGTTCATTTCTATTTCTCTCTTGGCCTTTCTAACTTCCTTTTTGACTTGCATTTGCAGTTCTGTGTCTCCCTGCATGTCAAATCGGTCTGTTTTTATTGTGCAGTTACACTTCTCCGGTTTCTCCTGACAAATGCAGTCAAAACAAAGCGAAGAGACAAGCTAGGGTAATGTAACAGTTAATCATTAAACAGTTTTAGATAGTGTGCTGTATTTTTTTTAATCTGTGATCTTATTTTTTTGTGCATTTTCATTTGCAAGTGAACTATGACATTAGGGCTTGTGACAGAAAGATAATCAGTTCTGGTGATAAATCTTCCTCCCGACCTGCTAGGGCGCTAAAGAACGGGAGGAGAAGTATCTGGAAGGGCTGGCCTGACAGTTTGTTTCCAGGACCAGGAAGTCGGTCAGCCTGGAAAGAAGCAAGACTCTGTTTTAAGACCGTATTGACCTGAAAGGTAAACAAGGGGCAGGTGCAAGTAATAATGCAGCTGCAACCGTTTACCTATATGTCATGCGGGATTACATATAGGGGCCAGGGTAACGCTGATCTTTTCCTTCGTTTGGGTAAAACGCTGGAGAGAGAGGAGCGAGAGAGGAGCTCTCACTGAAATAAGAGTGTTGTGCGTTGTTTTTGTTGTTTAAATAACTGTCTGTGTTTTCACCACTAGACAGTTAAACGAACAAATCCGGAGCTGTCGCCGAGGGTCAGCACGAACCTGATCACCACTGCACCAACCATCACGAATTACCTGTGTCTTCACCACCCCACACACACGTCTGCAGTCACCCAGGACTGGTGACCGTGTATTCGTTTCTGTTCGGGACTGTGCCCTGTTTTGTTAGCCCCACGCTTTACACATGGTTGTGTATTGCCGGGGTATTATTATTTAAACGGTCACCAGACCTGGAAATCAAATAAAACATTTTTCCAACCGGATTACAATTGTCTGCCTTTCACTCCTGCACAGCATCACCGCTGTGTTCCCCACTCACCAGCCACTTTGCCACAGGGCCTTATTGAGCACTATACTGCAATTCTGAATAGTGTTTTAATTCTGGAAACTGTGTTGTTGGTTTTTATTTTAATCTTTTGCTAAATTGCATTACCTTTTACGTTATACGCAGTTGTGTGCATGCTCAACATTTTGATTTAATTTAGCTGTTGGGTCATTAACAAGGAATTTTACATATTGCTACAATACGTACCGGATTTAAAAGTATGTACTGTATTACAGTCCATGTGTCGTCTCTTTTGGCAAGTGATTTCTTCATAATCATATTGCTCTGAATTAAAACACTTCTGTTGAAAATATAGTACTGTACCAACAAAACGAATATAGTACATCTAAATGGAAGCCTACCTATTTTAAAACACAGTCCTTTCAGATATGTATTTTTGATATTGTATCTTTTTTGTGTTCCCTGAAAAAAGGACAAGGGTTGGAACAGGGCGAAATGAAATAAGATATGCGTCACACGCGTTTAGCCCTCACTGAAGCCAAAATTGTATAGGGTCTGTGACAGAAATATAACGAGTTCTGGTTGGAAATCTCCCTCCCAACCTGTGAGGCTACTAAGCAGCGAAAGAGAAAGTCCAAGGACGGGCTGGCCTGACAGTTCATTTCCAGGGTCAGGAAGTCAGTCAGCCTGGAAGACGGCAAGACTTAGTTGCAGGAACGTACTGACCTAGAAGGTAATCGAGGTAGCAGCTGCAAGCAATAAAGCGAGCTACAATCATTTACCAAGGGGTCGTGCATGATACCATAAAGGGGCCGGAGAATCATTAATCTTTTCCTTTGCTTGGGTTTGTGTATGGACCTAGAAGGACTGTGAGAGCCGCAGTAGTTGCTGTGTGAGAAATAAAGAATTCGCTAAAAAGAATATTCATGAGTGTTGTGTTTACATGTATTGTCTGTTAGTAGTTAAACCACCAGATGGCTAACACGAACCCGGAGCTGTCGCCTTGGGCCAGCACAAGCCGGATCAGCACTGCACCAATATTCACAAAAGTAGCCCTGTTTATCATTCACCACAAGCACGACTGCACGCACCCAGGACTGGTGACCGTATATTATTGTGGGCAGATCGTTTGTGTTTATTGTTTGGACTGTAAGCCTGTTTGTCTCCTCCGTGTGTTACACATCGTTGTGTATTGCCGGGGTTTATTACTTGGTTGCCAGACTTGGATTATAAATAAAGCACTTTCTGTAACGGATTACATCTGTGATGATTCCTGCACTGTATCACCGCTACACCTGTTCACAGTCAGCAGCCACTTTGCCACAGATCGGACATGTGAGTGCGGACTGTAACAATACAGAAAACATATAAACTTATATTAAGCTTATACCAAAATTGTACAGGCATTTGCAAAACATATTATTCTGTGGTGGCTTGTTCTTCAGGCTAAGTACGAAAGCTACCCATCCTTGGAAACGTTTCGAATGGCCAGATTCCACATGGTCAGACAATGCTTGGGGCTACAATTCACTGCTGGGCCTTTGCACCACAAATAGAATACCACAGTCAGAATTACATAAAAAGATCTACTCAGGAATCCAGAAATATAATGCTGTCCTTCTGGATGCCATCGTGGTAGCACTGAGTGCCTCGTGAATGCTGCCATGCTCTACTTTACTTCAGTACAAACTCAACTGTTCCTGTCTTCTGGTGAGAAGCATGACACATTCTATTATTCTTATAGGAAGTAAGCTTTAAAGAGATTAAAAATAACAAACCAGGAAACAGGAAGAACCAATCCCCCACAAACAGGAAGAAAGAGAATGTGCCCTTCCTTAGAGACATGGCTTAACACCCATTCAGATAACAGTGAAAAATAATGACTGTTTCATCAGACTAAACCTGTTCCCAATTTAAACGAATCACTTAAGAGTATTACATTAGGGTCAATGAGAATATTTAACTAGCAACCACAGAGAGCCAATGCAGAGGTACCAATAACAGGTATATATGAAAATAAACAGAGCTTATTGATGCGTTGATTAATTTACCATTATAACTTAATTTAGCATACTTTACTTTATTTCTAAAGAACACCATTGTCTACTGAACAAATGAATAAGAACAATACGATTGACCAGCCAGGCATCTGCCACTCAATTAAATACAGCAGGAAGCAAGCTTCTTATGCTGCCATGTGTAGCAAGCGCTACAGTATCAATGTGGAAGAAAAAACAAAACCCACAGCAATACACAAATGATTTGGCACAAATAGTTACCTGACTACTCAGATACATTTTAAACATTGGTAACATAACATCCTGCTTCATTCCACCCCTTGAGAATAAGCTAGTATTGGCATTTATTGTAGATAAGGTGTACAGTACTGCCCAAAGTCATGTTTTATTTTAGTTGGCACTGGCAGAAATGTGTTTTGAATTCCAGACAGCATAGATTAAAAGGCTATTTTGAATCCCTTGTTTGAATTTATATATGCATGGTGTTTCACCTTCGAATTACAACATATACGTGGCTATTGGAACAGCACAGCAGCATAACACAATAATATTAACACAGACATATTATTTTACCATAAACAGCACACATATTACATTGTGAAGTCTTATAGAGTAGACAGCTCAGGGGTTACAACATAACCAGCTGCCGTTGTAATATGCACAACCCTATGTACGTTGCTCAGATGAAGCAGCTTTTTGACAAGCTAGGGCCAAGTAGTAGAATATAGTAGTTCACTTTGTTTAACTGAGTAAACAATATATTTAACAAGGTATGTACATAATAATTTAGGAAAGGGCAAGTACAAATGTAAAGAATGTTTTGAAAGATTATAAATAGGGAAGTATTTTTGGAAGATATAGCTACATTCAACAGAGGTCAACTGTTAAGTTCTTTGCACTTTCGTACTACACGCACAAGTTAATCATATCACGTGTGTACAATATATAGTGGCCAGGGTTTTAATGTATTCAAGATATCTACATGAATGTTACAGTGGTTGATTTGATATGACAAAGAATGGGCCTTTTCTGCTGTCTGTTACACAGTAATAATAATAATAATAATAATAATAATAATAATAATAATAATAATAATAATTGATGAGACATAGAGACTTACTTGTCCTTCCAGCACGTCCCTCTGCATTGCTGGTCTGTCTTGTTCTGTGCTGTTGGTCCTGCGGATGGAAAGGCTGTGGGACTTGCGCTTCTGTTTTGCTTGACGAGCAGCTGAACTGGTTCCACTTTCAACAGGCATTACTCCCTAGTGACGTCTTCACCAAGTCTCCTATCTGAAACTAAGCATATAGAATTAAGTTCATACAATGCTGTAATATCCTTGTTTGTGGTGCATAAGAAACTAGTGTACTACATGTGTAAGCTTAAAGCACTATCTATAAATAATTTGCGTCAAAAAACACTCCTCCTGAACAACAAATGGTCAAGTTAGTATAACAGATCTAGTAAAACAATTAGAGCAAATCTAAACTGTTTTTGGTACTAGGATTTACGATATGTTCAGAAAATTACCAAAGTTCACGAAAACACCTCAGAAAATAAATAATTTAATAAACATTCATAAATAATCATTAATGTTTATATACCAAACAAGATTCAAAGAAATGACATTGTCTGTTGATTTAGGAAATTTGTCCTTATGCATTATATCAAAAAGCTTCCGTCAGAACAACCCATTTCTGGGGCATCCATCCATTATCATTAACCGCTTAATCCTTTATGGGGTCACGCTGAGCGGGAGCCTAACCTGGACAGGGTACCAGCCCATCGCAGGGCACCACACACAAGGCAATTTAGAGTGACCAATCAACCTGAACAGCATGTCTTTGGACTGTGGGAGGAAACTGGAGTACCCAGAGAAAACCCACGCGAACACGGGGAGAACATGCAAACTCTTCACAGACAGACCACTGAGCCGGAATCGAACCTCGTACCCTGGTGCTGTCAAGCAGCAGCGCTAACCATCGCACCACAAGTGCCGCAACGCCCCTCAAAATGTTTATCTATTCATGGCTATTATGACCACAGGACCCTTTCAGCTACAGCAACTAGAGAGATACCTGTATTAGGATGTGTTTGGATCAAAATAATAACATGATTTGCAAGTTTAAGTCGCACCACTTCCATACAATATTTATGAACGGACGTCAGCCTGTAAAGGAAAAAAAAAAGCTGGCATATCACATGCTTTAAACTGAAGCGCAGGAGGGACGACAACAATCGGATCGAACACAAATTCGATGTGGTGTATAATGGATCCTGCAGCAGCTATGATGAGGATCAAACATGTGCAAGTACAATTTAGCTAAAAATAAAACGTTGCATTCAAGATATTTTGAAGAACGAAAAACAATTAAATATCACATATTCTGATGAAACAGTAAACAAGTGCAAGGTATTTTCGTCATTTGTAGAGGATACGAACATCTGATGTGAAAAACGATTTGTTTGAATATTCTGATTTTTGTCCCAGCACTAAATGAAGGGCTGAACCACAGCAAAAGGTCAATAATTGAACAAAACCAAATGTTACAATTTCCCAACCAACTTTTTAGGCCTAGGGCTCCTAGTTAACAAAAAGTAAAACTTATTAAGTTTAAGTGTGTTGTTTCTTTCTGTGGCCAATAATTATAATTTCTAATCAAAATTACATCGCATCCTACACTCTGGTCTTGGTGCCTCTACAGCTTTATTCAAGTGAAGACCCTTTTGGCCTTGCCCTTTTGTTGCCAATTTAGAGCCCTCAAATTGGTTGTTTCACAGCAGTTTCAGGTGGTTGGGCATGACGTTGTTTGACTCCTGCCAAGGCTAATCAACACTGCCCTTCACGGGATGCTGCTTGAGGCTGGGGAATGGTTAAACTGCATTGAAAAAAAAAAAACTGCTAGCACCAGCAAAGAGAACCGATTATGTGCACACCACGACAAAACGCATTACGAGCTACAGTCGTAGATATTGTATTCTTCTCTAGGATAAATGTTTTATAAATACTAAAGCACCGCTTTGAAAACAACTGCATTTTCAATGTGTGCCCTTGGTAAGGTTTAAAAGGCTAACGTGATCAATGTTTTTACACGTTAACTAGCGCATTAAGAAGCACCAGTGTAGCATATACTAAACATTAAAACCAGTCAAGTACTGGCAGTACCAACACGCACTGATCTGATGTCTCCTGGTACATATTTAAAAATAATACCCCTGGGCCTACTTAATAAAAAGCGATGGATTTGACACTAGGGTTTCAACTCGATAGATAGATAGAGATAGATAGATAGATATGTTAAAACAATGACGTAGTGATTTAACTATTTTTGTTTCTGTGTTAAACTCAATTGAAAATGTATACTAACTGAAAAGATCTGCCATTGTTGTCATCATAATTAATTTTCTTTCGTCACACGTACGCGGATAATCTTGATTTTAACGAACGTTTAGTATCAATAAACAGAAAATAAGACAGCGAAACCCGTGTTATGTTACAAATATTATAACCAACGACATATTCTCCACTGCAGGCCATGTTTATTATGCAACTTCCCGAATCCAAAGCTTGCTCTCATGAAATACAAACACAAGAGCAATGTTTCCGTACTCACATAGACAGTATGTGGAAAGCCGATTCTCGGTTATTTCACCTGCAAGCCGGAAAGATATTGCACGCCTTTTGAGTGACCATTTTCCTGAGACCAGGTTTCTTTGCCCGTTCTGGCCCGAATTACTGTATATACGCTTTCCTCTTTGCTGTCAAACCATCCCCACGGTCCATCCGGGCACCGACAATAGCTGGGGTTAAAGGACAGCGCTCCTGGCAACCGATGTGGGTGTTGCTTTGCAGCGCGACCGCCTACAGAGACGCAGAGGGTGTAATAGGGAGGTGCTAGGCCCAACTTGGTTAAAGTAGAAAAGACCTGCCACTTTTAAATCAATAAAATGAACAAATGGATGCTGTACTACGTACATACATATACATTTACTAATAAAAAAAAACAGTAAAATGTCCATAAACCAAGCCTATATATTTAATTACGTTATATTTACCTTGTTCTCCTCATTTATGTTTTATTACAATAGAAATATAACACAACTGATTATGAAATACAAACACGAAACATAGTAAAAGCAAGAGTAACGCATACAGCAGTGCTGGTGTTCTGAAACTCTGCGCCTCCCCTTCAAAATGGGCTTCCCGGTAGCACAGATTAATAGACTAATCTGAAAAATAGAGCTTCCCTCAAAAAAGTTTACTCTATGTTTTGACTAAATGTACAGTGATCAGGAGAGCATTTATTGGGCCAAAACCCTGCCCTGCTTGTAGCCATATGGTTAAGCATTATCTAATGCTATTTCAGTGTGATGGCCCTGAAGGAGTCTCATTCTCGCATGTGAATATTGATCCAGATAATGTAAGACGAGTTGAATGGACTATGAAACTGATCATATTGTAAGATGGGCACATTTCGGTAAACTGGAATGTATAGGTATCCCTGATAGATGTGTCCAGATATCTTGCAGGTACTAAGTAAAGGCTACCTGTGATGTGAAAAGACGGCTATCGCATCCTGTCGTGGCCTTCACTGAACCAGAGAGAAATTGAATCCTGCTGGAACAGGGCTGATTTGCTTGACATTAATGGGAGAATCTAAAATTGCTGAAGTACCCTACTTATAAATGTATAATGCTATATTCTTAATGTTAGTTTACAATAATATAATATGATATACCATTATTAGTATATTGTATTATTGTTTAAAATATTCTTTGTAACCAGTAAAAATATTATTAGTGGAATTGGATGGAGTCTGTGTAGAGGGTTCATTACTAGCAAATCATACTAGCATGATGAAAGTCTGGAGCCTCTCTTTATCAAGAGGTAGGGTCTCTGAAATAAACATGGAGCCTCTGGCATTCCGATCCAATGAATTAAAAGAAATAGTGGTTTGCCATTTTTACTGTAAAGAAAGAACAATAAGAAGTTTATTAGCAGAAAGATTATTAGCATTTGAAACTAAGAGAATATAGTGCAGAAATTAACTTAAGTAAAAACTTCAGTCAAAGCAGAATGGTACCAGTCTGTGTCAAGCATATAGTAGGCTTGCCAAAGATAAGATAATACCTAATACAGGAAAGGGGAGTCAGTGGTGAACTATATATGGCTTCATTAAATCAAAGAAATTAATGAAGACCTGGTAAAAACAAGTGAGGCGGAGCCACAGCATAGGCTCCTACCATGTTATGCCATACGTCTGAGGAAATGCTTACAGAAGACTCTTCTATTAATGATGGATGAACTCGATGGAGAATCAGGTGGTTCAGAACTTGCCTGAACAGGATTTTTATAAAACAAACAGAGCGTGGTCAAGTTTAGTTTAAACCATTGAATAGCTAAAATGGGACTGTTATATTTTGACTATGTTCTTGATAAAATTGATTTAAGTGAGAATAATTGGATATATAGGCTTCAAGTTTGCTATGAGCCTTCTACCAGCCCCTATCCGATATGTTTTAGTTCATTGTTAAACAACATATATACATGTAATAAAGCCAATCTATTAAGGAGGATGTCTTTTGATGTTAAAAGGGAAATATATTTTTATTCCAGGATTGTAATAATTAAACCAAAGTAGGCGTTATATATTAAACACATCTTTGTATGTATTCTTCATATACTTGCACTGTATTCAACTGCATGCATCTTCAGAAACTCCCTGGTACCAAAAAAGAATAACATCAGTTCAAAAGTTCACCTTACATATTTTGGAGATGCAGGAGGGGTGTATGGGATGATGGCTAATTAATCTTATATAAGGAGTTACCGGGTGTTTTGAAAATGTTATTAACTTGAAGGACAGGAGCTGTTAAGGCGGATTAATGTTTGAGATTTAATTGAGACTTCTGACATAAGAAGTAAAGCAAAAACTATAAAAACCAAGGTAAAACTCTAGTCAAGTATCGCTCAACTTGCTAACTACAAGTTGTGTTGTTATATGAGCGCAGCAGAGCAGTCCCTCAGATTCACCAAGCAGGGTGCAAAATTCTGAATCCATTAGCAGCACTCAAGAAATTGAGCAAAACATGAAAACTACTACTGAGGGATCTTCAAGTCATACATGCCTAATTACACTTCATATGAAGGTGTGTAGATTTGTGCTCTGGTATCCCTTACCAGAAGTACAAGAGGCAGTTTAGGGTACCACTGACAATTCTCTGAGGGCTTGGTTAATACATTCTAATAAACAACATTACATGAACACAAATAGAAATATCACAAATTCAAATTACAATCCAGTTTCCTATTCTTTGGTATTTACTTTTACTTCTTTTACATGCTTTTTTTTTTTTTAATTAATTATCTGAACTGAAAATGTAAATGTATGTGAGAGTCATTTACAGTAACTAAGCTATATGTATGGTACAAAATATCAATCCTGTTATTTGAAACACATGCTCTGGTGTCCAACATTAATAATAATAATAATAATAAATAATAATAATAATAATAATAATAATAATAATAATACCTACAGGTTTATAACACTTTTTTTTCTTATGCAGTATAACTCCAAGTGTTTTTATTGAGATTTGGCTTGCGTGGATATCCCTAAAAAGAATAGAAAACTTTTTTTTTTTTTTTTTTTTTTTTTTATCATTAATCAGTTGCTGATACTTTAATAAGTAACAATTTAAAAATGTGGTGTAGCATACCTATTCTACCCTTTCTTTGAACTAAATGACAAATATCAAACAGGTTTTGTGTCATTACAAACCAGTAGCAAATAATCAACATTTGAATAATACCTCTGGATAGGTCATGCAAGCAATCGATGAACATTACACAAAAACAATGATGCTTTACTCCATGAATAAACAGTATTTTTAAGCTGTCACCGAGAAAGACGCTGCATAAATATCCTAAAGGTTGCTCTGACAATGAGTGCACTGAATGCTCAGTTAGAACGTGACTAGGAGCGCTGCTGTTATTTTCAGGAACATTGAAATAATTTCCAAGCAGCACTTGATGATTGCTGC